>NW_018229436.1:95410-96539 GCF_001263595.1 Phalaenopsis equestris | reverse complement strand
ACTATGTAGAGGACCCATAGAGGACCCAAAATGGGGTTTCCTTTGGTCCATGGCTTATTGGTGATGATTGGTGCCTCAACTCTACCAAAATACCCATCTTGGCCTTTTACCCTTAAAAAACCCCCTAATTACCAAAATGCCCCTCTTGGGCTCAAAACCCTCTTGGGCTCAAAATCTCCATGACCCAAAATCCAAAAATTCCAAAAAGTCCTAAAAAATCCCAATAAATCCCAAATATTCCCAATTTCATTTTTTTAAACTACCACATGACCGAATTTGGCCATCTCTAAGCAAAATCCCCAAATTGCCCTTTAAAGACCCAAATTTCCCCAAATCCAACTCAAATGTCCACCAATTTGATCTCAATTGACCCCAATTCCAATCCTAAACTCAAATTCACTTTTTATATGACCAAACTAAACTAAATTCAAGCTCAATTGGTCCATGATTTGAGCCTAATTTTGATTTGGGTCAAAACCCTAATTTTGACCATATGACTTTATCTCACCAAATTGAACCCATGGCCTAGTAAATTGGCCCCAATTGATGTTGCAGAAATCTTTATGAAATTCCTATACATCAAAATAAACCATAAATTGACATTGGTGAAGCCTCAAATCCATTTGATTTTGGCCTAAATCCAAAATTCTCAAATTTAGCCCCAAATTGGCTAAGTCCCTAAATTTCACCCAATTGATAGCGTTAACCTCCAAATTTGCATCAAATTAATGTTGAAAACTCTTCATGAGGTCCCTATTAACCATTTACAACAATCAATTTGGACTTATCCCAAGGTTAACTCAAGCTAGACCCAAGCCTAGCCCAACATGACCAAATTGATTAAAGTTCAAAATTCCTTCAAATTGACTTCTCAATTGAACTCAAAACCATTTCCATCCTTTACCAAAGTTGTTGCTTGTGATCATTTACACCAAATGCAACAATCAATTGAGCCAATTGGCATGGCTAACCTAGCTCAAACCCAAGTTTTGATCATTTGCACCCACTTGGACCCATACACTAAATGCGACCTAACCACCCTAAGGCCACCAAATTAACTCCACCACAGCCATTATTTGGACTTAGTGACCAGTACAAACACCATGAAATCACCTAAATAAAGCCATGG
>NW_018229436.1:93513-94962 GCF_001263595.1 Phalaenopsis equestris | reverse complement strand
TGGCCGAAAAAGCCCAAAACCGAGAGCCACCCCCATGGCACCTCACCCAAATCAAACCTAGAGGACAGCTCATCCAAATCAAACTATGGAGCTCCTCTGCCCTCCACCTAGGCACCACATTACACCTACTAATTGGCCAAGACAGCCACCATAACCCCATTTTTATAAAAGGCCACCTCCATGGCCATTGAACTAAGTGCTGAAAATTTCTTAGAGAGGCCTCTCCAAACTTCACTCAGAGCTTCCCAAAGATCCCCTCATTGCATTCCAACGACTTTCCCTCACCCATCCCCATTGTCGGAGCCCAATTTTGAGCTTGAAACTCTGTCGGAAACCAGGACATAACCCAATACACCTCCACACTCCACCAAACTTTAATTTCTTATGCCTACACCTTCACAAGAGTAAAAGAAGCCAAAGCCTCATCAAATACCCCTTCCACAAAGCCTCTACCATAGCTCTGGACCAACATCTGAAATCGAGCTTGGTCAAATTAACACCTAGACTTCACACTAAGGCCAGGGACTCAATCTCTAGCCTCTTTAGACCCCAACAAGCGTGTTGAGCATCTCTGATGGAAGCCTCCCTTCTCAGAGCAAAGGTATAAAATTCCTCCTCCTCCCGAGCTTATTTTGATTCCCCATTTACTTAAGCTTGATTTCATGGCATCTTAACCGTATGGATGTGTTCGTCTCACTTAGACGAGTCCATAGGATCAAACCCAAAGTGATTTGGTTCAGTCTAGGCCGACATCTTAAGATTTTAATGTGGACGGGCACAGGATCATTCTATCGGGGATGATAACGGGGAGTCGTTCGATCAAGAGTGTATCAAATGGACGGGGGAGATCGCGCCGGACAGCACTTCAGGACGTGAACCGCGGGCCGGGTCAGCAGCTACGTGGTGGATGGCGGAGGCCAACCAAAGCGCGCCATGCATGCCTTCGGAGACGTTGTAGATCTAGTCAGTACGCGTTGTTTAAATAGATAAATATGGATTTTTTCTATTTATTTAAACACCCTTAACTTAGAAAATACATAACTTTGTGTAGAAAAATCACAAAAATAAAATAAAAATATGCTCTTACTCAGTAAATAAAAATATAATAAAAATATGCTCTTACTCAGTGAACAGAGGAGAATAATGTGGAATAATTTTCAAGTCCATTTGGTGCATATTTTATTTTCAATTAATTAAACACTGTTTTGAATAATTTGATTCTCCATGCATATTGACACATCACCTTGGCTTGAAATTTTGACATGTTGTAGCCTCTATAAGAAGAAATATTGTTTGATTTTTCGAAAGTCAGAGAAGGTTCCTATATAGAGATCCACATTTTTTAAGTTATTTCACATCATTTCCTTGAAATAATCATGGAAATTAGTATATTGATTATAAAATCCTAAGAAAATTTTGGAAGGTCCACCATGACTAGAGAAACCTTTG
>NW_018229436.1:92563-92982 GCF_001263595.1 Phalaenopsis equestris | reverse complement strand
AAAAATATAAAATTTTCTCCTTTGAGTTCTCTGATCTTAGAGAGATTTTTCAAAAATATAAAACTTAATTTTCACCACTTAAAATATTTTATTTTTATTAAATAACCCAAAACTTTAAATAATTCTAATAAATCACAGAAAATTCAAACAATTGTGAAATTTGATCCAAAAACTTTTCTGGCCTAGGTCTACCTCCAGTAAAAATTTCAAGGAATTATATATTTACCCTGGTCAAGTAAGGAATTTTCTTTTAAAAATCCTATTTTTGTATAAAAATAATTATATCAATTAAATTAAATTTTGAAAAATCACATTTTCTCCTCTGATGTCTCAATTGACCCATGAATGAGGTAGGATAAAAATTTCAAAGCCATTTGAATTGAATTTGACAAATTATGAGGTGTTAGAGTCTTATGGGC
>NW_018229436.1:0-90795 GCF_001263595.1 Phalaenopsis equestris | reverse complement strand
TTTGGATTCTATAATAAAATGTTCCAAATTTGAACCAATCCCCTTTCACACCTCTATGTCCGATTTCGTTGAAGAGTCCTACTCTTTGAAATTCCTTGAAGATAATATTTTCTGATTTTTATCCAGAGTCTTCTTAGGTGACTTTGGTCATTTAGGATGTAATTAACTATATGGGCTTGCCCTTATAGGAAGCATGTCCGAACCCAACTTAATATAAATCCTATTTAATAATTTATATTAAATAGGGGAACTTGTCGGCAAATACAAAGGTTTCGCAGACCAAACGGACATCATACTTTCCTTAATTTATTTGATCGAGCCTCATCCTCAAGTCTTATGTTTATCCTTTGAGATAGATACAAGATTTGAGGTACGGTGCTCTTTTATTTTAAACTATGAAAACTACGGGGCCAGTTTGATTTCATACTTCAACGTCATTTCGAAGCGGGCGATGCGACTTTGATTCCAGCGACCGACAACTTCTTACGGGCAACCCCACAAACCAACCCGAAATAACGCCGACAGTGGTATCCCTCCTGATACCAACCTAATGAACTCTTTCAATGATATTTTTGCATGGCAGGGTTATTTGACCTTGGTTTCATAAGCCCCAGGTATACATGGAGGAGCGCTTCTTTACGGGAAAGATTGGACAGAATCTTTGTCAACTCCTTACGGCTTAATGAGTTCTTACACACTTCTGTTCAGCATCTTAGTATGACAGGATCGTATCATAAGCCACTGCTTATCACTATTTCAGCCTCTCTCAACAAACAAAAGTCAAGTTTTTGATATCTCAATATGTGTTCATCACATCAGGATTTTCTTAATCAAATATCATTGGTATGGAAGGACTATTACCATCCAAATCCCTTGATTAAATTGTGGCAGCTACAAAAAAATTTGAGTAAACATCTAACTAAATGAAATTGGACTGTGGTGGGAGATATTAACATGAAAGTAAAGGCTGAAAAGATAGTTGAGCAATTTGAGGCTTGCTTAGAAGCAAACCCTGATATTGATATGGAAAAAAATTTCATTGAACTAATGAAAAATTGATGAATGATATCTATATGCAGAGGGAATTCTATGCTCAAAAGGCAGCTAAAACCAGATTTTTGTGAAGGGGATAGAAATTCCAAATACTTTCATTCTTGTACAAATTATAGGAGAAAGGGCAATACCATTCACAAGATTAAAGATCCCTTTTGGCTTCATTATGAAGAATTAATTGCAACCAGTGCTATTAATTTTTTCCAAACACATTTTAGTTAACCTCCTGTTTCAAGGTATCCAATCTAGCATGACCTTTTATGTTTGGATAAGAATTACACCTGGGAGTTGGATCTGGCTTCTATGCCTTGGGAAGAGGAAATTTGGTCTGCTTTGGCTTCCATTGACAGCTCCAAAGTGGCTGGTCCTGATGGCTTTTCAGCAATTTTTACAAAAAGTCCTGGAAAATTATCAAGGATGACATTGTGGAAGTTGTGCAATGTTTATTTAGAGGAATGGATCTACCCAACTACTTTAAATGCTCAACAATCAATTTAATTCCCAAAAACACTTCAAAACTTTATTGGGACCACTTTAGGCCTATCAGCCTTACTAATGTCTTGTCTAAGATTATTAATAAAGTGATCTCCAATAGACTCCAACCCACTTACCTCACCTCATTTGTGATAATCAATCAGCATTTATTAAAGGGAGAAGTATAGTGGATAATGTTCTCTTGGCTCAAGAATTAGTCCCGAATTTGGACAAACAATGCAGAGGGGGGAATCACATTTTTAAATTGGATATAAAAAAGGCTTATGACACCTTTCATTGGAATTTCATTGAGGAAGTATTAACAATAAGAGGTTTTTCTCATACTTTTATTTCCTTGATTAATAAATGGTTATCTAAGTCCTACCATTCTATTTTTATTAATGGCAAGTCACAAGGATTTTTCAATTCATCTAGAGGCATCAAACAAGGTGGCCCTTATCTCCTACTATCTTTATCCTTGGTTTTTATTATTTTTCTAGATTTTTTAATCAGCTCATGGCCAAGTAACCTCACTCATTATACAGTCATTGATCTAAAATTGCTAAGAATTACTTAGTTTTTGCTGATGATGTAATTGTATACAGTCATAGATCTAACATTGCTAAGAATTACTTAGCTTTTGCTGATGATGTAATTGTGTTTGCTAAAGTCACAAAGCCAGTTGTTAAATTGATTTTTTATTGTCTGGAAAAGTTTCAAGAATTCTCAGGAATGCAATTCAATACAGAAAAATGCCATGTTGTTTTCAGCAAAAGGGTTAAGCCAGCAATTAAGCATTGGATATCTGACCTAACTGGTATTTGTACTAGCTCACTCCATCTAAAATACTTGGGCACCTTCCTCTTAAAAGGGAGAATTAGACAAGTTTAGTTTGATGATATTGTATTAAGAATTCAGGATAAACTAAATTGTTGGTCCAATTCATTTCTTTCTAATGAAGGTAGAGTCACTCTTCTCAAAAGTGCCTTGGCTGCTCTTCCATCCTATATTTCTCAGGTTTCAGTAATGAAGAAATCTATCCAATCCACTCTTGAAAGAACTTTCAACAGATTCCTTTGGGTTGGTCAAAGAAGACAAGTGTATTGGGTTAGATGGCAGAAGCTTTGTGGCAGTACTAGAGCGGGAGGTCTGGGTTTTAAAAGCTTCCAGCAGATTACACAAATCAATTTTTGTAAACTTTGGATGATGTTTAGAGCACAATCCTTTCTTTGGGCTAAATTTATGAATGGAAAATACTGTAAATAATTTCATCCTTCCCTAGTTACTAGGAGATTGTGTGATTCTAGGACCTGGAAAAATATGCTAAAAACGAGGACAAAGGCTGAAAATCTCTTTATTTGGGAAGTGGGAGAAGGTAGACTTAATTTGTGGTTGGACAATTAGACTCATAAAGGCATTAGCAATCCTCAATTTCCCTCCCCTTTCAATCTATCAACTCAGGTGGTAGATTTATGGACTGGTGGTATCTGGAACCAGCAAGTTCTTCAGAATATCTTGGATAATAGCCTACTCAATAAAATTTTTGAAATGCTCTATTGATAATTCTAAGAAGGATAAACTAATCTTGAAAAATAAGGTTTCTCAGACCTGGTCTGCATCAATCTTCAACTTTTGTTTCCCTCAGCAGGAGGTCCCTTGGAGTAAAAGTGTTTGGAACAAATTTCTTTCTCCTTCAATGTCATTCTTCTTTTGGAGATTATTTCATGGCTTTTTTCCCGCTGATGATATGCTGAAATTAAAAGGCTTGAGAGGGCCATCCATATGTAGTTTATGCAAATCTCAAGAGGAAACTCTTTAGCATTTGTTCTTTAATTGTAATATTGTTCAGCAAGTGTGGAACCTTTTATTGCCTAAACTGAAGTTGAACATTGTTCTGCTATCCTGGAATGACTTCTCCCTCAGCTGGAAAGATTGGCAGACTCAATCTTTACCCCTTATACCTTATATTATAGCCTGGTTTGTCTGGATGGCCATAAAAAAACTAAAGTATGAGGAAGCTAATGTGGAAGCAGCTGCCATTGCAACCAATTTCTACAGATATCTATAGAAATTGTTTATTCACAGAAAGCTACCTGATATCCTATGCAATTCTACAACCAGGGGGAAAATTCATTATGAACTTATTAAGTGGATTTGCCCCTTAAAGGGATGGATAAAAGTAAACACTGATGGCAATTTTTCTGCCCCAAATGCAGGGGTTGGAGGGGTTTCCAGAAATGACAAAGGTGTTTGTTTATTCTATCTTCATTCTCCTACCTGGGCTGAGGACCCTTTGGATACAGAAACCCAAGAAGTTTTTTGGGCAATTTTCATGGCTCAATGTTGTGGCATTAAATTCTTAATTGGTGAATCTGAATCTCTCATTTTAATCAATATACTGGAACGGAGGACTCCAGCTCCATGGTATATGAAATGTTGGATTGATAGCAATAAAAGCTTGGGTTTTGGACAAAAGATTCTCTACTCCCATACCTATAGTGAATGCAATAGACCAACAAATTAGCTTGCTAACTTTGGTCTTCACTCTGAAATACCATTGATAGGCATAAACCCCACCCCCACTTTAGTTTTAGTTTTAAAAAGAGACCTTGTGGCTGCAGCCCACCATGTTGTCGGAAACCCTAGCAGAGCACTCCCCTCCTTAGCCGCCAGCATCATATCTTTATATATATATATATATATATATTTGAGAGAAGGAGCGACTCGTGGCTCCCTACTTGTTAAATAAAAAAGAAGTACAAGGAAAAGGGTGGGAAAGAGGTTCCCCAAACTAAAAGCAAAACACAAATAAAACCTAGGGGAACCTCATTCCACATTACAACACAACACAAAAAACAAAAATTACATGCAAACCCAAAAAAGAAATAACCTATGTATACGAAACAATGAAGTATACCAAAGAGAGCCAAGAAAACCGAAAACAATGTATCTATAGTCCAGGTGCAAGAAAATCGAGCAAAGCCCCTAGTAAGCCAAGAGAAAGGATGATGTGCAATATTGCTGAGCTGATGGAGTCCATAAGATTGCTATCCAAATAAACTTGATAATGCTCAAACCTGAGAGAAGAGAGACAGCTAAGCAATAAACTGCGAACAAAAATGCTCAGATAGATCAAAGTTAATGTGTGAAAAAATAATCCCGCAGGGAGAACAAGCCAAAATACTGACACATCCAAGCCAGATAGAGCAGATAACAAAGGGACCAAAAATCCTAAATATTCCTCCAATCCAGACCAGCGAATAAAATAAAAGAATAACAAATATATATATATAATAATCCAATATATATATATATATTAACTAAAAGGCTACGAAGGTGTACTTACTATGAAGTACCCAGTAGCAAATTCGTTACCATTAATCAAAAGTAGTACATGTATGGCAATTAATATATATATATGTATGTTAGATCTACTACATATATATATATATATATATTCACAAAACAATTACAAGGTAGTAAAGTAAGGGAGAGCCATATTATCTGCATTAAGTAAGAAGGATAACTGTGAAGTAGGAGCATTTCCAACATAAATATGCTCTGTGTTCCTTCTAAAGGAGGCAAGCCAATGAGCAAGGCAGTTGCCCTCCCTGGGAATCTGATTAAGTTCCACCCTAAAGCATTGTAACAATACTTTCAGTTGGCTATTCCACCTGAGTAAGTTCCAAGGAGGAGCTTCTTCATTAAGCAAAATGTTGATGCAAATAGTAGAGTTAGTTTCTACAATCAAGGGGCCCATATGACAGTGATGTGCAATTTTGATGGCCCAGTAGATTGCTTTGAATCCTGCCTCCAAAGCATCAAGGGCCACTATAGGAGTAGTGAAGTATAAAATACATTTGCCAAGGGAGTTCCACAAGACACTCCCAACACTAGCATTACCTTTTGATAAACTGCCATCAGTGTTTACCTTCAGCCAGACATGAATAAGGGGGCTCCAAAAAACTAATATGGATTTGTGTGTATGAAAATAGGCTTATTGGGGGTCCAATCCTTGAAGACATTTGGGAACGAATGATACTTAATCTGTTTCTGAATGTATGAAGTATAGTTGAAGATCACAAATTTTATCCCAGAGCAGTGATCCTCGAACTTAACTTGATTTCTCCACATCCATATAAACCAAGCAACCAAACAAAGGATCACCAATAGATTATTTTTCTACCAATCCTCCCAACAGGTACTAAATTTCAACCAACTTAAGTTGCAAGTGTCATTTATGAGGTGGTCAAGAAGCCCAGACCAGATTCTTTGAGAGAAATCACAGGTGAAAAATAGATGATCTAATGATTCTTTAGCAACATTACATAAATGGCAAACTGAGGCCCTCTCAAACCTTTCATCTTTAAGATATCATCAGTAGGAAGTATGGAATTCCAAAGTCTCCAATTGAAGAATGACATAGAAGGAGTTAGGAGGTAACCCGAAATGGCTTTACACCAGGCCACCTGATTCCAGTGGAAAAATTGAAGGTAAATGTATGCAGACAGCTTCTGAGATTTGACTTGTTTAGTATCAATTTTGTCTTTTTGATTAGATGAGAATGGAGTATTTTCTGTCCATCTAACATGTTCACTACACAATACATTGTTGAGCATCCTGCAGTTCCAATGATTCTCAAACCAGTAATATTTGACAGGACTGTTAAAGTTAGGGTTGGGGATAGGGCACTCAAGCTTCTCCCCATTGCTAACCCAGTGATCCAACCAAAAAATAACTTGCCCTTCTCCCAGCTCCCATAGAAAAAACTCTTCTGCCTGATTTTTGATACTCAACATTTTGGACCACATCCTAGAATCTCCCAATTTTTTGTATACCAGGATAGGATGCATAAATTTCCAATACTTCCCCATCATAAATCTGGCCCAAAGACTATCCTGGGCCCTAAATCTGATCCACAACTTTCAAAGGTTGATAAAGCTCAGATGTTGAATGTCCTTGAGACCCAGCCCTCCAGCCTACAAAGGTTTGCACACCTTCTGCCAAGGAAATCAATGGTATTGTTTCCTTTGTCCAAACCAAAGAAATTTGTTGAAAATGCTTCCAATTGCTACTTGTGTACCCTTCTGCATAGTAAACATTTGAAGGACATATGAAGGCATGACAGTCAGACTGCTCCTCAAAAGAGTGATCCTCCCTCCATTTGATAGAAAAGAGTTAGTCCAACAATCAAGCTGAGCCTTGATTTGTTCAATAACGTCTTGAAAATGGATTTATCTAGTTCTGCCTTTAAGTAATTGAACACCAAGATACTTGATAAGGAAGATTGACATGACTGATCCAGTGCAATAAAAAATCCAATGCTTGATCAGAGGACTAGAGTTAGTACTAACAAGGAATTGACATTTCTATTGATTAAGATCCATACTTGAAGCTTGCTGAAAGTGTAGAAGGCCTTCGTAAAGCTTCCTGAAAGTATTTTTGGAGGCATTTGAGAATATGATAATATCATCTGCATAAGCTAAATGGCTTATTATAATTTTAGAGCTATGATGGAAAGCTAATTAAGGTGAGGCAATAAACAACTTATTCAGCAATCTTGAGAAATAATCCAGAGCTAGGATGAAAATAGTAGGAGACAAGGGGTCACCTTGTTTGATTCCCCTAGAAGCATTGAAAAAACCATGGAATTTTCCATTAATCAAAGCTGAGTGAGCATTACACTTCATCCATCTGTGAATCAGATGAATGAACTCATCATTAAAGCCTCTAGCAGATAAAGTATCTAGAATGAAGTCCCAATTGATTGTGTTATAAGCCTTACTTATATCAAGTTTGAAATAGCATTTCCCTCTCTGAATTTTTTATCAAGATCCAATATGAGTTCCTGGGTAAGGAAGATATTATTAGTAATATTCTCCCTTTAACAAAAGCAACTTGATTATCACTGATGAGGTTCTGAAGATGTGGCTGAAGTATGAAAAAAATAATTTTACTAATCAATTTGGAAATCACATTAGATAGAATGATAGGCCTGTAATCCCCCCAGCTTTTCCTGTTATGATTCTTAGGTATCAAGGTAATAATAGAAGCACTGAAGTATCTAAGGGGATCCACTCCATGGAAGAAGTTTAGAACAACATGTATAATATCCTACTAGTCCTGCCCCAAGTGACTTTATAGAATGTTGAAGTATGCCCATCTAGCCCAGTAGCCTTTTGGCCATCAATAGAATCTAAATCAAGCTTAATCTCTTCCTACAAAGGAATACTAGTCAGATTTAAGCCTTTAACATAATGCTGGCAGTCAGAATAAAGGTCTGTCTCAATTGGAGTTTTATCAATTTGTTTGCTGGTAAACAGATTGTGGAAGTACTGAACAACATCATAAGCAATCTCCTCATGATTAATAAGTTTTTTACCAGTGGAATTGGTGATGTTTAGGATCATATTGCATTCCCTCCTGCAATTAATGCAGGCATGGTAAAATCTAGTATTTCTGTCTCCATCAATAAATTTAGAACAACTACCTTCTTCTTTAGAAAACTCTCATGATAGTTACTTTTTTAAAGAAGCCTCTCATTGGCTTGGTGTACTTTAGATTTAGTACTTAGACCCATTTGGAGTCCCTCTTCAAGTTTGTATACTTCTTGAGCGGCATCAAGATTCTCATTAACATTGCCAAACCTTTCTCAACTCCATCTTCTAAGGTGTAAGACCATTTTCTTTTGCAGTTTCCACAGTCTAATCCAAGGATTTTCCTCATTTTCAGAATCCCATGTTTTTTCAATTTCTTGGAGAAACACTGGATGTAAGGTCCACATGTTCTGAAAACTAAACAGAGTACTAGCAGGTCAGACAGAGTTCTGTATAGAGCAAAGAATTGGTCTATGGTCTGAACCAACCATAGCGAGGTGGGTTAAAATAGTATATGGAAAGGTTTGAAAACAAAGAGAATTTCCAAGTAATTTGTCCAATTTTTCCCAAAGAGTACCTCTCCTCCAATTGAATTTAGGCCCTTGAAAGCCTAGATCAACTAAGCCAGCAGTATGGATGAAATTGTTGAACCTGGCCATTGCAGAAGGCAAAGGGGCATTACCCCCTCTTTTTTTAGTGGGGGAGGTAATGCAATTAAATTCTTAACCCAAGATCCAAAAGGAATTTATAGACTGTCCCAGTTGTAACAGATCATGCTACAAATTTTGCTGATGGCTAGGCAAATAGCTGGCAAAAATAAAGGTAGCATATCCCACCTGTGCTCCAATAAAAAATTGGATATGAATAAATTGTGGGTCATCAAGTAGCACAGTGCACTGAATTTCAGAATTGACAAAGAGCCAGCTTTTATTTTTAGAATTGACATAGTAAGAGAATTTAGCAAAATTTTTTGTAATATTTTGAGGATATTTTGTAACCATGGGCTCAATTATTGCAAAACACCAAATCTTATGAGTTTTAAGGAGATATTTTAATCTCTTTAATGAGGAGGGGTGAGCCACGCCTTTTATATTCCAACATAAAAATTTAATCATTGGGAAAAGGTCCTCCCCTTCCCCTTAGTTCTAGGATGGTGTTCCACATGGACAGTGGAAGCTCCATCCAAAGTTTGTTTATCCTTCAACCTGCCTTTCTTTTTATTATTTCATTTTTGAACCTGCCATTCTTCTATTAATACGTCTGTTAAAGGATTGAGTGTTGGATCATCTATTTTGTGTAGATTAATAGCAAATAAACTATCATCTATGATATCATTCTCCATCAGTCTTTTTCCAGCAGAAGAATCTTTATCATTACTGTCCATTTGAACTACCACTGTAGTGTTAAACAGGATATTCATAGTGGGAGTAGCATTAGCATTTGGATCTAAAGTTACATCAACATCATACCCTCTTCCCCCATCCTTTTGTACTGCTTCTAATAGCCTAGATGTTGTAGCTTTATCCACTGAAGGCTTCTTTCTAGAAGGTGGATGAAGTTTGTAGCACTTCTCCAAGTTATGTTCAAACATTATACAATGTGGAAAATAAATGGGTCTTTGTTCCACCACAATCCTTTGCCAAAACCCCTCATCTTCAGTTCCAATCCAAACTTTTTCAATATCATGGAGTGTTATATCCCTCTCTATAAGGAGTCTAGCTCTTGCAGGCCTTGCCATATTATATGTTAGGGCATCAACTTTTACAGGACATCCAAGAACTCTACTTATGTTAAAGAGTACATTTTGATGGCAATACTATATGGGGAGATTGGGGAATTTGAACCACATAGGAGCAATTGGAGGTTCTTTATTAGGATCAAACCCTGGTATCCATTTCATCCGTTTCATATGAGCTCCATTAATAATCAAAGTCTGCTTAGCAAAGACCCTTGCATAGTCTTCCTCAATGAATAATGTAATTAACAGATTTCTACCATCCAATAAACCCAGCCTCCATGAGTCATTCAGGATTAACTCATCAAAGTATTTTCTTACAAGATCCATCTTGTATTATCTAAGTTTTAGTTTTCCTGGATATAATCTCAATCTTTTATTATATAACCTTGTATTTTATAATAAAACTTTTTATCTAGGTTCAAACAACTTTTTAATAATATATTGATCATGCCATATTTTCATTTTCTCTTTATTGATTTTTGCATTATCATACGGTTCATTTCTAATCTCCTCAAGTTCATTGAGTTGTAATAATTTTTTCTCACCAGCATCCTTTAAATTAAAATTAAATTTTTTAATAGTCCAAAATGCTTTATGCTCCAGTTCTACTGGTAAATGACATGTTTTTCCAAAAATAAGTCTATATGGGGACATTTCTATAGGAGTCTTATAAGCAGTTCTATATGCTCATAATGCAATATCTAATCTATTAAACCAATCCAATTTATAAGGATTTACAGTTTTCTCTAAAATTAGTTTTATTTCATGATTTGATATCTCTGCTAGACCGCTAGTCTGAGGATGATAAGCCTTAGAGAATCTATGCATAATATCATATTTCTTAATTAATTTTTCAATTCTCTTATTTCTAAAATAAGATCCTCCATCAATAATAATTACCCTCGGCATTTCATATATTGTAAAAATATTTTTAATTAAAAATCTTGAAACACTTCGAGCATCCACTCCGAGCATCACATCTAGGTACAACAATAGCTTCAATCCATTTGGACATATAATCAATAACAAGTAATATATATAAATTTCCAAATGTGGGCATAAATGGTCCCATAAAATCTAATCCCCCACATCAAAAATTTCAACTTCTAATGTGTAATTTAGAGGAATTTCATTTCTTCTATAAATATTTCCTACTCGTTGACATCGATCACATATTTTAATATATTCAATAACATCTCTAAAAAGAGTAGACCAATAAAATCTAGTTTGCAAAATCTTAAATGTTGTTCTATTTGTTCCAAAATGTCCTCCAAATTCAAAATAATGACATCTTTCAATTATTTGTTAAGTTTCTTCATAAGGCACACACCTTCTAATAATTAGATCTTTAGACTATTTATATAAATATGGGTCATCCCAAAAATAGAATTTTGAATCATATATAAAACTCTTTAGTTATGGATTCTTAATATCAGGTGGTAGAATATCACCTACAATACAGTTTACTATATCTGCATACTATGTTACATTCATTTCATCAATACTATATAATTTGTTCATCAGGTTAATTTTCTAAAATTTCATTTACAAAATTAGTTAATATTTCTATTTCTAATCTCGACAAATGATCAGCTATTTGATTATAATTTTTCTTTCTATCAACTACGATAAAATAAAAATCTTGCAAAAGAAGTATCCATCTAATTAATCTTTTTTTAGTAACCTTCTTTTGCATCAAGTATTTAATAGCAGAACGATTTGTATGCACTATACATTTAGTTCCAATTAAGTAAGGTCTAAATTTATCAAAGGCATAAACAATATCTAATAACTCTTTTTCCGTAGTAGTGTAATTAATTTGAGCATCATTTAGAGTTTTACTAGCATAATATATTACTTTAAAAACCTTATTGTGCCTTTGTCCTATAACAACCCAAATAACATAATCACTAGCATCGCACATTATTTCAAATGTTTTTTTCCAAATCAGGTGGTACTATTATAGGTGCAGTTTTAACTTTTTTTTTCAATAATACAAATGCTTTTTCTTTTATCAAATTTTTTTCTTTTATACAAATTTCTTTCAACATTTGAAATAATATTTTTCAGTTCAAGTTCAGGTGGTTGAATACGTTAAGGAATAAGATTTTTATTATCATTTTCCAACAAGTCTAACATTTCAAATTTGCCCTGAATATAATCCAAATCTTTTTCTTTTATCTCGTCCTTATTTTCAAAGATTTCTCCTTGACTCAATTTGTCTTCAAATTCACTCTTAAATTGCTCATTATTCAGATAATCAGTTACTTCCATCCTAAAACATTCATTATATTTTTTTATTGCAGGATATTTCATAGTTTTTGCAATATTAAATGTTACTTCTTGATCATTAACTCTCATTATTAAGTCTCCTTGTTGCACATCTATCACAGCTCTCCCTGTTGCTAGAAATGGTCTCCCCAAAATAATACAAATTTCTTTATCTTCCCTCATATTAAATATTATAAAGTCTATAGGGAAAATAAATTTATCCACTTTTACTAACACATCTTGTATAACTCTTTTTTGATAAGTTATTGATCATTCAGCTAACTGAAGAGTTACAGTAGTAGGGGAAATCTCTCCCAAATCTAAGTGTTTGAAAATAGATAAATGCATAAGATTGATACTTGCTCCTAAATCACATAAAGCTTTTCCAAAAAACTTTTCACCAATAGCACAAGCTATAGTAAAACTACTAGTATCTTTTAATTTTTCAGGAAGCTTTTTCTAATAATAGCGATACACTCTTCACTGAGTGCAATGGTCTCGTGATCTGTAAACATTATTTTCTTGTTTTGTATATCCTTCATAAATTTCACTTAATTTGGGATTTGTTCCAAAGCTTCAACAAAAAGCTTCAACAGTTCCAAAGCTTCAACAAAAGGAATGTTTATCTTTAACTTTTTAAGGATTTCCAAAAATTTTGTAAATTGTTTATCTTTATTCTTCTGCTTCAGTCTTTGCGTAAATGAGGTAATAGTTTTTCTAAAGGACCTTGTGTTTGTTCATTTTCATGTTGGTCACTTTCCATTTCTTGCTTCTCTTCATCAACTTTGGTTTCTTTTTGGATCCTTTTTTCAACTTCCTTTCCACTTCGTAATTGAATAACTTTAATTTGCTCCTTATTTTGATCTTTTGGATTAACTTCCACCGTACTCAAAAAAATTCCTAAAGGTCTATTACTAAGTGCAGTAGCAATATGTCCTAATTGATTATCAATACTTCTAATAGCTGTCGCTTGATTTTATATTTGATTTCCCATGTTCAACATTACTTCTTCCATTGTCCACTTCTTTTCCTTACCTTGTGGGTTAGAGTTAGAGTTAAATCCAAGAAGATAATAAGGTTGATAATTAGGATTTCCTTGGTTGTTCAAATTTCTGGAAGGATTCGCCGAATTGTTGTAATTATTCCAACTAAATTTAAGGTGATTTTTCCATCCACGGTTATAATAATTAGAATAGCAATTATTATTTCAATTATTTATAGCATTTAAAGTTTCATAAGATGATTGAGTATCAATTATCTACTCTAATGAATTCTCCTCTAATACTGGGGATATTTGAGAATAGTTCACTCCAATTTGATCAATCTTTTTTGAAATAGTAGCAATTTGAGATGCTAAAATAGACATTACATCAGAATCATGAATACTAGCTACTCTCTTAATATTTACCCTTTTAGAGGGCCATTGAAAATTTTTAGTAGTCATTTCTTCGATTAAAGACTATGCTTCATCAAAAGGTTTTGACAATAATGATCCACCTGCAGCAGCATCTATAATTGATCTAAGTGATCTTTCTAATTCATTGTAAAAGGTTTGAATTATTAACCAATCTAGTAAAACATGGTGTGGACATTTCCTAAGAAGGTCTTTAAATCTTTCTTAAGCTTCATATATTGATTCTCCTTCAAACTGACAAAAAAGATGTAATAGCTATTTTCAAGGGTAGAAAATATTTAGCCAACAATTTTTGTGATAGTTCTCTCCAAGTTCTGATAGATCCCGATTTTAATGAATTTAGCCAAGCTTTGGCTTTATCCCGTAATGAAAAAGGAAAATTCTAAGCCTAACGACATCATTAGACACTCAGTCATATTTAAAAGTAGCACAAACCTCAAGAAAACTAGCAAGTTGTAAGTTAGGATCTTCAATAGGTGTTCCTCTAAACTGATTATTTTGTATCATTTAGATAATATCAGGTTTAAGCTTAAATAAATTAGTAGCAACATCAAGATTTTGAATAATCAAGTGAAGTTCATCTGCTGTAGGATTAGCATAATCTTTTAAAGGACTTTGTTGATTTTCATTAATTTGATTATCTAAGTTATTCTTCATTTCATTTAAACTTTTCATTTCTTTCTGTTGTTTTTGAATTTTTCTAATAGTACATTCTAATTCTAAATCATAAGGTACTAAACCTTCAGATCCAATATTTTGCATAAACAAATATATTAAGCAAAGAAAAATATCTTTAAAATACTCTTAAATAAAAAAAATATATTTTTTGGAAATTTTGCTTTTAAATTTTTTTTTATATTTCTAATTTTCCTAATTTACCAAATCTATTTAATTTATCATTACCTTCCCCAACAACGGTGCCAAAAACTTGATCCCAGATATGTTTTGTGTGGTATAGTTGTGCAAAATATATATAGTTAACTCCGCTATGTGATGTTGCTAAAAACTTGATGCTCTAAATATAACTAAGAAATTTAAGCAATTAATTTTGGGATTCTACGAAAGTATACGTATAGTTATCAAGTAATAAAAGTACTTTCTATTTAAGTCCCGAATATTGATCCCACGGGGAATGTCTAAATTTGAGATGATAAATTTACTAGGAAAATCAAAGAAAGTAAAACGAATCTAATGTCACTGATTTCGAATGATAAGATATTATCAAAATTAAATTATTTAACTATTAGTAAAATGGAAATGCAAAGTTTAAAACAGTAAGTACTAAACTATTTAACTATGTTTATGTGATGAAGATTTCTTATGTGAAAAAACATCTTTCCCACTACAATGAGATTTTCCCACTACAAAAACATCTTTCCCACTACAATGAGATTTTGATAAAATGAGATAAGATAAATGGTTTAATAAGTATTGTACCAAAAAGGTGCAATTTTAATTCTCGACCCCGATACACTGTTATAGAATATCATTGGCTAATCCCAGTTTTAGTCCCTAAATTCGTGGCTATGCTAGGAGGATACTGGCTCCCACTCTAGAGCTCTCACATCCCTTCACCTGAAGACTAACTCTCCTTTAGTATTTAAACACTAAGAACAAATTGAGGATTATAGTCTGTCACCATAGATATTCTCCAATTCTACACCCAACAAAGTATATTTCCCTATTTATTTGCACTTAATTCCATGAACAAATTTCTCCTTTATGGAATCAAATGTGATCCTCACTCTGTTGTAGAGCTCATACTCCATTTCCCGGATCATAAGTTTCACAACACATTTTAAAAATTCAATTGGCCAAATTAAAAAGTAAATTAAGTTCAAAGTTAAAAACTCATTACAATTTATTTTATATTTTAACATTTGCACATCCATATTATCTCTAAATTTCACCATATCTCAGAGTAGGGAGGAAGATAAAGAAAACTACTTATACTTCATGAGAAAGATACCATGAGAAAGATACATCATGAGAAAGATACAACAAAGCATAAATTTCATATATAAAAGAAAGTTCATACAACACTAATAATCAAATAGTACTTATCTGAAAATTCTTTCTCAAAGCAAATTCCTTATAGCCTCTCCTAGGAATTGTAGGAAGAAGATATCTCTCACTTTTCTCCTTCACCAAAAATCTTAGAAAAGATTTCACACTTAATCTCACCACAACAACTCTTAAAGAAAACTAACTAATGGACTCTTGAATGGTGGTGGAATGAAGATGGAAAAAGTGTATGGAGGTGAGGTATGGCAGTTGAAAGCAAGGAGGAACAAAAAGGAGCCCCTTTTTCTAGTCAATTTCGACCTCAAATATAGCCTAGAGACTGTTCTCCAATAGGTGCATCCAAAAACTCTTCAAAAAGCATCCAGATTCATCGAATTTTCTAGAAATGGGTGCTAAACCCACATTGGCGCTGTCGGCGCCATTGCTTTACAATTAATTCTGTTGTTCTTTGTCAAACGGCGTCATCGGCGCTAAAGAAATTTCTAACTTCTCCATTTTGACTCTAAATTTCATACTTTTTGCTTGCTATTTGCTCCAAGTCCTAATAAATCAACAACCTGCAAGAAAACAATAAAAATATTTTCTTTTAAAGTGCAATATGACAAAAAATGTGTATAAAATATGAGTCTAAAAATGCATATATTTTTGGTGTATCAGTGTCCTTAGAACAAGCTTAAGCTATTAAGGACCTCATGCCCACAAATAAAGTTGGACCCGTATTGTTTTCAAAAATTTTAATTACTAATTATGTTTTCTTTCCCAAACCTCATTAAAAAAGTTCAAATATCAAGCTAAGCTCACTACCAAGCCCTTAACAATTTCAAAAGTAAATTTGTAATTATAAAATATTAATTTGAGAGGAATACACTCTTATCAAAAGATCTTACTATCATTTAATCACCAATTAGAGGCTCCAATTGAGAGAATTAATATCTTCTTATCTTAAGCCCGCTACCTTAATATCATTCCACTAAATTAACTTCCATGTCATAATAATTTGTAAAATTACATTTTTACCCTTATCATGAAAAGGTAGAAAATTTTTTTCTACGTTTCAAACCCTTGTATTTTAAACATCCAAAAGAGTTCAATATGATCAAGATTACCTATTTACCCCTTTGTTGATCCTAAATTTTAAGTAAGGCATAAAAAATCCAAAATTACCAATTTGCCCCTAGGGCTCCCTTTTAATCAAATATAACTCAAATCACTTTGAAATTTTTAGAGTACCCCTCCCATGGGTTAATTAAAATATCAGAGGAGAAAATGTGATTTCTCAAAATTTTATTTAATTTAATTTTTTTTTACTAAAAAAATAAGATCTTAAATATTAAATTATTTAACAAATCAAAGTAATGTTTTTTTTGTTCATGAGAATTTTATTGGAGGGTCTCCTAGGTCAGAGGACCAATCGGAAAATTTTCATAATTTTAAAATTATATTTTAATTATCACAAATAATTATTGATTATTACTAATTTAATTAAATAGAAAAAAATATTTTAATCTCAAAAATCACTTTTTATATTTTTATTAAATCTCCCTAAGTTCAGAGAACTCAAAGAAACCAATTTTTTGCTTTTAAATTTTTATTTTATTTATTATATTTATTTTAATGAAAAATTAAATAAAACACTTTTATGACATTTAAAAATATATAACTAAATCAGAAAAATTACAAAAAAAAATATTTTAAAGGTTCCTAAGTGATCAGGGAAATGTTAGGAAAACTTTTGGTCATTTACATATTTTGAAATTTTTAATCATTCTAATTATTTTTAACACAAAATATAGGTCAATACTTAACTAATTATTTTAAAATAATTTCTATTTTTCCTAACTGCCCCTGATCACAAGGAACTAAAAAAATCACTATTGATAATTTTTCTAATTATTTTTAATTTATTATATTATTTTAAATCCAAAAATACCATTTTACTTAGAAAATAGGCTTTAATGCTCCAACTAAATCAAATAATTTTAAAATTTTACAGTGGGTTAGAATGATTATTATTTAGAGTGTGGAATATTTTTTTGTTAATTTAGTAATATTATTCTATTTATTTTAATTTTAGTCAGTTTTAGACATTTAATTAACTATAAAAATATACAAAATCACTTGAATCTTTTTTATATTTTTCCAAGGATCGTCTCACCAGGGGAAACCTACCAAATTAAATTCCATAACTTTCTAATTTATATTTTAGTTTATAAAATTATTTTAAGCAAAAGTAGTAACTAGGCTTGAAAATTATGGTTTTAAAGATAGAGATGTTATCTGACCTTGGAAAAAACAGAGAACATCCTTATTGATTAGAGGAATCAACCCCTAAAATTTCAAGTCATGTTGATTATTATTTAGCTAATTAAAATTAAAACATTAAAGAGCATATTTAATTAATTTAAAACAAAACACAAGCCAAATAATTTTAATTTTTGTTCTACATTGTTTTTCTCTTTCACTAAGCCAGAGGGTGTTTTTATTTTGTTTCTATGATTTTTCTACACATAGATGTGGATTTTTTAAGTTTTAGAATTTATTTGAATAAAAAATGACTTTCCTACTTAATATAGTCAGCTCCGCGTAATCCTAGGCACCTCCGACGCTCTGCGCGAAACTCCTCCACTCGACACCGCCATCTGACTCAGCGCCTCATCAGCATGTGCTTTATGTCCCGTTCTCTCGTCCGACGTTATCTGGACCATCCAAACGATACACGCAGAAACGGATGACATCCGTCTATCATCCCTGGTCATCTTAACACGAGAACCGTCCATACTAAAATGCTCCAATCTCGCTCAATACTCAACCAAATCACTCTCAGTTTGTTCCTACACCTTTTGCTACTCAAGAAAAACACATCTATATGGTTACATGCTCATGAATTTAAACTTCTCTTCATAATTGGTGAACCGAGCAAAAAATTAGGGTTTTTGAAATATACCTTTGCCCAAGAGGTGATGACTCAATTGGGAGCTTGTGAAAGCTTCAATGAAGTCTGGAGAACCTCCTGGAAGTGTTGGTTTCTTATGGTATAAGATCCAAGCATAATTTCAATCAAAGGGTGGTGCGACCTTGGTCAAAAGCTATGTTAGGGTGCTTAACAGAGGTGAGTTTTGATGGAGAACTTTCTCTCTTTCTCTAGGAAGCTCCAGAGTGGTTGATATTGAAGTTTGAGGAGGTCTTGTGGAATGACATAAAAAGTTTTAGATTTTTAACTCAAAATTGAGCTCAGGCAGTGAATCTCAGTAGGAGAAAATGGTTGGAATGAACTTAAGGCAGCTTGGAGAGGCTCTGGAAGCAAATTGACAGAGTTTCCCCAAGGATTTTGACACCTTTGGAAGTTGGCCGATAATGGAGATTTTTATAGCCATGGCCAAGGGGAGGGACTTGATCTCTGATTGCCTGGTGCAAGAAGGCTGAGGTTGAGGGCTGAGCGGAGCAAGCATCCAATGGGAAGTGCCACAGTAGATGGGTTTAATTTTTGGTTTACAGGAGGGAAGATCCCCTCAAATTTGAGCTTTCTGGGGACTAGTGTGGCTGGTCAGAGGTGAGGTGGTGGCTAGCTTATTCAGAGATGGTCAAGGAAGTATTAAGTGAGATTACATTGGAGGTTAGATGGTTTATTGCATGACGGGAAGTGTTTAGCAAAAATGGGGGAGCATATCTCCTTAATTTGTTGGGTCATTGGTCCATGGCTCAATTCTTGGGTCTTTGATGATATGATTAGCATCCTAGGTGACTAATCAAAGCAGGAGAGGATTAAGATTGATTAATGCAAAGGATTTGAGTTAATTTGGGGTTTGGGTTCAAAATTAGGGTTTTGGTTTGAACTTGGGTCTAGGTTAGGTTTGGGATGAGATTTGGGTCAAGTGATTGATCAAATTGGTGTGGATAATATTCATGAGAAATTTAGAAAAGGAATTGGTTGATTTTGAATTGATTTGGGGGTTCAATTTAGTGGAATTTGGTTCATGGTCAGTTTTGGGGCATTTGGGCGAGAGTTGGGTTTGAATTGGGCTAAGGTTTGGATTTGGCTCAATTGATGGTTTGAATTGGTTCAAGGATTTGTAGTGAAGTGTTTTGGATAACAATTGGATATCAATTTGGCTCAATTGATGCTTTTATAGGAGAAGGAGAGGGCCAACGGAGGCTGCCGGGAGGTGACATGGCTGTGAGGGGGAGTGGCGTCAGAAGAGAGATAAAGAGAGGGAGAAATGAATTTGGGCAGATTACCCAGAGAAAGACAGAGAGAGAGAGAGGGTATGCATATGCATATTTTAATTTTAATTATTATTATTATCATTATTATTGTTTTACAATTAAATGCACGCTGTGCCACATATGACGTGACATGAGAGTGGATCAATATGAGGTTCAATTTGCGAGATTTTGAATATTGGGGCAAAATTGAGGATTTTAATTTGGGCTTGAAATTTGGTTTTGAAATTGGCTTAATTTGGCTTGAATTTGGTTTCAATTGGGATTAGATATGATGAATTTGATTTAGAATTGAAATTGGGTGAGTTTAAAGTCAACTTGGTGGAAAGGGGGTGAACTCAAGAAATTAGGAATTTTGGGGCAATTTGGTGATTTGGGTCAAAAGGGGCCAAATTGGTCAAATTGGGCTCAATGGAGTGGTTCGAATTGATTTTGAGGACGTTTACAGTGATTTTTGGGAGTTTTTGTGAATTTTTGAAATTTTTTGGTAATGGAGGGCATTTTGGTAATTTTGGGGATTTTGGGGGTATTTTGGTAATTTTAAAAATTTACGGCGTCTTAGGTAGTTCGGATGGTTTACAAGTGTTTGAGATGATTTTTGGACAAAGTTGAGTTTTTTGGGCAATTTTGAAGATTTTAGGGTTTCAAGTGTAAGTTGGTAATTATGGGTCACTTTAGGGGCAAAAGGCATTTGTTATTTTGGTAAAATTGGGGTTTAATAGGATTCTACTCATAAAATTACCCTTCATGAGTCATGTGACCAAGGGAGACCCCACTTTCGATCCTCCGTGGGGTGACCTTAGCCAAACCATTGCCTAGAGCTAATGGTTTAGGGGCCATTCACATGAGTTTACAAAAAGAGTAAGGGATCAACTAAGCATGATTGGTTAAGGGTTGAGGTTGTGTGTGTAAGTGAAGGGTACCAAGTGTATGTGTGTGTGAGACTGAGCAAGGCCACATCACCCAGGGTCAACCCTAAGGCCAAACAGTCATATGAGGACTTCTCTTAAGCTCCGCCAAATTGGCTCCACCTACTAGGTGCTAGAGGTTAGAGCCAACTTGTGGAATTTCAAGATGAGGAAAGATGAGTTCAGAATTTCTATAGGTTATGATTACTTTACTAGTATTCTAGGAATAGTCAACAGGAAAGTCCTATCGCTAGATAATAGGTTTCTAAGGAAGAAACGAGACCTCAACCAAAAGTGAGGTCAACAAAGGACCCCCAATAAGTGTGGAGTGTCAGATGAGCACACCGCACGTATTATCATTGAACGATGAGATAAAAATAACAAACACAACTGTCTAAGCCAACATGCTCCGAGCAGAACAGAGGAAATGTGGAGAAGGTTTCCGCAGGGGAGTACTAAAGGAATCCTCGATCGAATTTGAAGACTCCAGAACTCTCGCCGGGGATTCGTGAGTGTACCTTCAGAATGTCAATTTCAAGGTTGAATTTAAAATTTACAAAGTGATTTGTGCTTGATTACCCAAGTGCATGTGATAAACTCTCTACTCACTCACTACAACTCCTCTCTTCTCTCCAATAAAATATTCTAATTAATCTAAAAGAGGGAGGCATCAGCTGTGTCGGTGTCTAGAGGGGGGGGACGGCTCTTCTCTAGTGCGCTAGGTGGAAGGTCGGAATTGATGGATAAAGGTCCACCATAACATTGGCTTGTGTTATTCACATGAAAATATCACAAACTCAAAAACTTCTACCACTAAATAGGGAAGAAAAGGAAACTAGTGTCTATTCATACTTTGAAACAATAATATATTTTAATATTCAACGCAGTGATTGCATAGTAAAGGGAAGAAAAAAACCTATTTACAACCGTGATGGACGATACATTTATATGTTCTCTACACCTTCCCCTTACAATCACTCGTTTGCATGAACAATCTTCTCTCTCTCATAGAATTGACACACTTACACCCTCGCTTATAGAATCACTCACTCAAAGAGGATCATAGGAGTTGTAGAGGAAAATTAAAATCCTTATAATGGTCGAGAGCCCTCCTTCATGTAAATTTTGCCTTTTATAGACATGAAAACTTCGATACGAATAGAAATCATCGTAACCACCCTGAGTCGGTTCATTGGTGTTTGTGTTTCTAGTTGAAGCATCAGAGTTTTATGAAGTTGCTCTAGGTTCAGTAGATGGAGCCTTATCACCTCTTGAAATGCCATCATGTCGCCTCTTGAAATGGTGCCCCAGTATTGGAAGAGAAGCCTTTGCACCTTATATTTAGAGCCAAGGTGCCAGACACTTGTCATATAGGGGGTGCCTAAGCACCTTATACCTGGCTCACAGATGCTAGACCCTCATTTAATTACACATGTTGGGCTCGTGGGTGAAGCCTAGGTGCCACTCAAGGCCATTTGGGGTATGGTGGTTGGTGGCTTCATTTGGACACGTGTCTGAACCATCTTCATTCTACTTCTCTCCAATAGCTATTAGGCCACTTTAAAGCTCTCATAAGTACCTGAAACATGCAATCTGCTCAAAATTACCTCAAAAAATATAATAGGAATAAATAATAGAGAAATGTCTTAGAAGAATTATACAATTTTTATCGCTTAATTCACACGTATCAACAACCGCTAATTTCATCGCCGACTTAATCACCTTGAAGCTGGTAGAGAAACGATAAGTAAAGAAAACTTACGATGTACACATTAAGAGTATCGAGACAACAAGGAACTCAAATTTGCATGATTGTAAAATTCTCAACAAGAATCACACAAATAGCTACAATTGAGATTGGATTTACAATCACCATTACCTAGGCAAAATTTGAGACTTTGATCACATAATTATGCTTCGGAACTGAGGTTGGGGTGAAGCATTTGATCATATTTTCAAACTCTTACCTTATGATGGATCAAGTTAATAGACAATTTGTGGTCTAAGATAAAACTTTTCAAAGAATTGTTTTCAAATAAAAAGAACGGTCAATTTGAATACGTCAAAATTGAATGGATTCTAAGGGAACCAAATTAACCTGTTGGCCTCACTAAGATTTGTAAATCTGATGGCTAAACCAAATTTGAGTTATCTTTTCCTTTTATAGAAGAGGGAATTAATGGAATTCGAAGAAGTGGCCTTAGCGACTTGGTGATGTGTTCATTCAGCACTTGAAGACAGCTAGAATTCCACTCTCTGTGGAGGCCTAGCAAAGATTCAAATTCAAAGCTGCCCAATATTTGCACTTCGGAGGCAAGTGATTATTCAGGATATCAATCACTTTGATGAAGTCATGATGTGTACATGCAAGAAAAAGCTGTGGAAATAAATCTGAAAGATTTCATTCTAGAGAATCTGAAAGCTATTTAATAAGAAAAACACTGGCTCTTAGCATACGTAGAAAAGAGTACTTTTGGCCAACCCTCGAGAACAAAAAATACCTCTATGAAACGCTTGTATATTAATAATAATTTCCACAACAGTAGAGAATTATTTTCTTGTGTGGAATGTTGCATATTAATACAGTATGGCCGAAAATTTAAAAATTTAAATGCATCAATCATTAGCTTCTAACAATTATAATTAATTTTACTAAACGCCAAAAAAGTGCATGTGTTTATGAAGTAGTAGTAACATGCACTTCTGTCTGTTAGCTTTTATCCAGACTTTTCAGAAACAAGCTGAAAAGGAGAAGGCCATTCATAATATGCTAATCACTTTCTGCTGTTTGAAGCTAACATTAAAATCAGTGATTAGCAGCTTTAATAATTCACTAATCACATGCAAATTTCTTAATTTTTAAAGAAGTGGCCAGCTTAATTGAGCTGTGCAAGCGAGCTAATTCGTACTGTTTATTAGTGTGAATCCTAGTGGAGGCAGAAAGAGTTGCTGCCATTGTTTGCTTCAGCCTGCAATTTTCAAGTCCAAAATGTCAAGAATCTGGAAATACAAATTATTAAATTTTTAGGTTACATGACAATTTTAAATTTGATGCAATATTTGGCTTTGAACGTAAACATTTACTAATTAATTTTGTGATCCACTTATCAGTTATTGGCCATCTTTTTTTTATCAATAAAATGTTTGAGATATCTTTTTATTCGTATAGAACAGTTCTAGGCTGGCTAGCTTTTGTACTCGTTATCCGAATGCACGGACAACTGGATTTTGACTCAATATACTATCGAATGAATATAAAGAAAGATATGGTTGCAAGATTTGGGAAATGGTCAGGCACAACTAAAACCTTATGCTAAACAATTTTATGTAAGTTGACGTCAAATTTAAAAATTAGTTTTTTTTTAAGGATTGATTATTTTATAACGGTACAATTACAATAGAGTATAAGTGTATTTTACCTCGATTGTACATTTATCTGTATATTTATCAGAGTGCTTTGACTGAGACAGCTCTGTTTGTCCGGACATCACCAAGAGATGGTGTCAACTCTTTAATAACCAATGTTGTTGCCTAAAATTTCTTTTTCGAGTATTTATTTTAAAGATTTACATCCATACCCCTCAACTCCTATGTATTTACGTAGCTAACATCTAATGTTCAAATTTCACTTGCCTAGCACCTTAACTATGCAAAAAAATATGCATGTCACTTTTTAAAAATTAAAATTGTGGTATTTTTGATATGATATGAAAGATTTGGATAGTATAAATGTAAAAAAGTGAAGTTTAGGTGTTTGATATGTAAATAGATAAGAATTGGGTGGCTTGTATGTAAATGCCTTTAATTATTTATGTGAGTGTTTAAAAAATTTAAGCTAAGATAGGCGAATACCTTCTTTTAATTTTTATTTATTATTAAAAATTTTCTAAGCTTTTGATATTGACATTTTTTATAGAAATTCTCAAATTCATCAACTTAAATCCCTAATAATTAGAAATCATTAACTAACAAAAATCTCATTATTTCTTATTAATATGAAACTCACTAATCAACCCTTTTTTGCATTAATCGACATCATCTGTTGACAATCAACTACCATTAGAATTAAAGGCAATAATACCTAAATGTAAATGCATTTTTATGTAATCTTTGGGGCAACCGTAAGAGAACCTTCATTTCAGCACTTTTAGTATGATTATAGCCATTAATACTCTCCTGCTATAATCAATAAATGTATTAAAAATCACATATTATATGTCAACATACATTTATATGTTGGGTTGATCACTTCTTATCTAGAGTCATGTAGAATTTGATCATCTTCAATAGAGGTATTACCAATTAGCTCCCTCAACATCTATACATACTTGGAAATAAATCCCTCTAAACTACTTCTCACCATTAGTTAGTGACCATCAAGAAGACACCTTGATAATGGCAGTTTCATGTTTGCGTACCAAATCAATAAACAAATTGTTTCAAAGCAAAATTAAGTTAATTTATTTATATCAGCTGTTAAAAGATGTCAACATTATATTGAAACTGAAATTACTCAAATTGGATGCCTCTGAAGAACCAAATTTATCTTAATAGAGTTAGCATTAATTGATTCCATTATCTAATAAAATGGGATCTATTTTGGTGTCGCTCATGGTGCAACAATTAAGATATGTAGATATCATCTCAACTTTCTTCATGCTAAAAAAAGTTTTAATCCATAGTTATTCATAAAAAAAATAAATTAATCCACTTTGGCAAATACTAGTTGGCATAAGTTAAGCTAGTTTGAGATATATACATGACAATAACTTGAATCAAAAGAATTCAAAATGGCCCAAAAAAGAGTTATGTTGCATTGAGAAGATCAACCTAAACTAGTTAAATTAGGACCAAAACAATTCAACTAAGCATATACATGCCAACATAGGACAAATATTTACTTAACTCTAAATACACATTTTGGCTTACAAATGCTCCAACTAAGGGGTTAATGAATAAATACCAACTTTCTTGGGACCCACTAATTTTGGCTTTATAATAAATCAACGAACAACCCCCTCTCTAATCTCAATCCTCACTACATTCATTTGGGTTTTTTCCAACATCACCTATGAAACATATGAATGCTCTGTCATTTTCAAATTATATAACAAGAGGTGATAGAAGGGTAGAAACAAAGAAATGACATGCAAAAAAGTTAGATGAGCAGTTAATTTTATTATTAACTTCAACAAAAAAATTTAAAACCGGATTATAAAACTTATATCAAGCTAACATTCATGCAAATCTTTGTCTACAAAAAATAATAATATTTCTAATCAAATTAAATTTGTCATATATCACATATAAGTTTATAAAAATAGATTGTTTCATAAGTCGCCAACATGGAAAAATGTCATTGATTTAAAATATTTTAAATTATATATATATATATATATATATAAATTTTGAAAGGTAGTATTTTAAATTTTAAAAATACAAGAACGAATCGATCTCATATAGATAATAGTTTAAATAAACGAGCACAACATTACAAGCCATGCATCTAGCCCGAGGAATAGCCACGTTACTTGATAGTAAGACTCAATTAAATAAACTAAAGAGTTTATTATATCTGTTTTAGTCCTAAAAACATTTATGTTAACCAACAAATTCCCCTATCTAATATAAAAGATTAGATGAGATTTATATTAAGTTGGGTTCCAAAGTTTCCTATAAGGGCAATCCCCTATAGTTAATTACATCTTAAATGACTAAGTTCATCTAGAAAAACTCTCAATTTAGATTAGAAAATATTGTCTTCAAGAATTCAATAGTTTAGGGTTTTCAATGTCAGACAAAGGAGTATCAAATTGGAACGATCAAGTAGGAACAATTATTTCTAAAATCCAAAGGGAGAAAAACTAGGAGATGTCACGGATCTTGAGGGGAACCTTAGTGACTTCCCAAGCTATCATATGGTTTGGCTTCAATATCAACTAAATATTATTAGATGTTTCATCGTGTCACTTATTATTTAGCACTTACACTTGCATGACACAGTCTTACAAATGACCTGGAATATAGGAGGGTTTATGTTGTAATGAATGAAAACCTCCGAGCCTCAGCGAGTTAGGTCTTAAATTTTATGACAGGGCTGTGCAAAAGCCTAAAGATAAGTTGAGGATTTATATCATACTAGACGAACTACCTCAAATTCCTATGACTTGTTATTTTTTTTAAGGAAGGATTTATTTTTGTAGACCTGTTTGCTCTCTCAAAGTTGTTCTTCTGTACATTCTAGTCATGCTGCCCATAGAATTAGCTCCTAGCTCCTCGTCAAAGTGACAACTCCAAGAAAGAACTTATAGTTTTGCAGTTTGAGTGACAAGCTTTGTTGTTATTGTTCAAGTGCCTTTAAGGGGGATTTTAATTTAATTAGAGCGACACTGGTTAGGATCCGACGGTTCCCTCATTCTGGCACCACTATTTTCTTTTGAATTGACTTAGTTCAAATAAGTTTTTAAGCTTATTTAAATTGGAGAACTTTCGTTAGCAACCGTAGGTTACATCATCTAAGAAGTCCTCATAAACCCAAAAGAAGTTTATTATGTTCATTCATTAATTTTAAAGATGTAAATTTAATTTTGAAAATTGTGTTTTTTGTGTTTTTCAATTTTTGGTTTAGTTTTGCAAGTAGAAAATGCTATAAGGTACATAAATAAAGTTGTAATGCACAAATGCATACCTGGGCTTCTGCTACTGTTGCATGTTTATCATCATAAAATAAAACATAATATATATATTTGCAGGAAATTTAAATAAGTTGTAGGAAAGTAAACAGGGGCATCTTTTGCAAAAAAAGTCGGAAACACGAGTAAGTAAAAGAAAACCCATGGTCACATATAGAAGATCAGAACAAAGTGTAAAGCAATTGTAAAGGTGGGGGCTCATAGTAGGACTTTGTGCTTCCCAACCTTAAACAAGAGCGAACAACTCAATAATTTACGGAGGGTAGTCCTAACCTCGATCTAATTGATTAACAGTGTACCTTTATAAATTTTCATTTTTAATTTAGTTTTAATGCATATAGAACTTAGTTCAGCAAGCGAAAGAAATTTTATATAGTTTTCTTAAAATACTTTGCAAAGTAATGTAGTCCACAGGATAATTATTTTGATCGAGCTAGGATTACGAGAAACTTAAGAGTATCGGGGGCAAAAATCTCGTCAAGTGTCGGCGAATAGTACCATCGGTCCTTATCCTCTCCTTTTATTGAAGATCCCTGAGGTTAGATATACTATTCTAAATCTCACGTTGTATCCCTGTTTTAGCACACATTAGCATTAACTTCATTGCGCTAGCTACCTGCACCTCAGACCTACACAAGCACAATGATCCATATGTGGAAAAAAAAAATATCCATAGTTGCTCAAAAGGATTTAAATACCTTATGGAAGACGAGCATTGGGTCAATTAATGTTGGATAAGTAGTTTAGGGCATTTTCATTGATTCAAGTGAATTATCGGGTCCCAAAGCATAACTTGGTGGGTCCCTAGAAGTTTAATTGGTTGATTTTCTTAAACAAAGAATAATAAGTTCAGTTGTCCTTCAAAATGTCAAAAAGATCATAAAGGTGTTCGGGGCATAATCCTAAACAACTTTTTGAAACCTTTGAACTATTTTGAGTTCATTTGGACTTATTATATTGTTCAATTATTTGTCTGAAGTTAACTTTAGATTCAATGGATTAATCTACCTTGTGCTCAATGAATCTTAATGTTTTAATTATCACATGAGTGGGGCACTTAGGCATTCACTTTATGTTTCATTAAAGAGTCATGTAAGTGGATGCTCATAAGAGCAGACTGAATTATTATGGATCTTGGGCTCAAAATTGAAGTTGGGCTCGTAGTGTTTTGAAGTTATTCATAATTAATTTAGTTTATTTTTCTAAACCTCATTAAGCAAATTCAAATAAAGCCTAATTCACTACCAAGCCCTTAAGTTAAATTTTCAAGATATGTTTGCAATAAAAAAATGTTGAGTTATAGGCACTCAATTCTTATTAAAAATCATGATTATCTTCTAATCACCAATTAAGGGGCTTCGAATGATTAAGTTATTAACTTCCTAGCTCAAGCCCACTACCTTAGGATCATTCAATTAGGTTAATTTCCAAGTCAAAATAATTTAGTGAAATTACAATTTTACTCTTGTTATAGAAAGGTGACAAGTTGGTTCTACCTCTTAAACCTTTTCTTTCAAACATCCAAGAGGATTCATTATGATCAATACCCATTTAACTTTTGACTTAACCTAAAATTTAATTATAGCGACATAATCCTAGAATTACTATTTCCCTCCTAGGGCTTTCCACTTCATAAATTATTAATTTTAACTCAAATGACTTTAAAATTTTCAAGGAACTCCAATCATGGGGCAATTAAAACATTAAAGGTGAAACTATATTTTTCTAATTTTTATTTAATTTTTATAATTATTTTTATTAAAAAATTAGAATTTTCAATGTTAATTCAATTGATTAATCAAAGTCAAGTTTCTATCCTTAGAAAAACTATTGGAGTTTCACTTAGGTCAGAGAACCACTTGGACCAAATTTAAAAATTTTTTGAGTCAAATTTTACTTATTATAATTATTTATTGCTTTTAGTGATTATATAAATAAAAAAAATACTTTAATTTCAAAAATTACTTTTTATAATTTTTCTTTAGTCTCTTTTAGTTGAGAGAAGTCAAATAAAGAAATTTTTCATTTTTGTGATTTTTATTTTATTTATTGTAATTATTTTAATGAAAAATCAAGAAAAATACATTTTAGACATTTAAAAATACATAACTTTATTAGAAAATTTAGGAAAAAATATTTTAAATGGTCCCAAATGATGAGGTAATAATTTGTGACATTTTGTACATTTTTATATTTTTGTGATTTTTAATTATTTTTAATTATTTTTAAATTGAAAATTAGCTAAAAAATGAACAATTTATTTTAATAACAAATTTATTTTTCTTAAGTGCCCCTAGTCACAATGATCACTCCAAACCACCTTTTAAAATTTTCTTAATTGTATTTTATTTATTATAATTATTTTAGTGCAAAAATCTTATTTACCTTGAAAAATAAGTTTTGATATGAAATACATTTCAAATGGGTTTCAAATTTTTGCAGTGTATTAAAATAATAATTATCTTCACAGTGAACAAATTTTGTATTTTATTGAATTATATTTATTTTCTTTAATTTTTATTAGTTTTAATGACTTAATTACATACTATAAAACACCTAATTATTTAAACTCATTTTATATCTTTCTTAGGGTCCTGTGACCACAGTGACCCTACCAAAAAAAGTCCTATATTTTTGTATGTACATTTTAATATCATTAATTATTTTAATCAAAAGGGTGACTTAAATTTGGGGCTTTTAGGGTTTGAGGTGTCCACTAACTTTGGAAAAATCAGAGAACACTCCTAATCACCTGTAAATGTGTTAGATATGTAAGATATAAAAATTATGTGGTTTCTATGTACAACTTTAAGTTTGGCTGTTAGATATGCAATACATAAGAATTGAGTGGAATGTGTGTAAAAATTGAAGCTTTGATATTTGATATATGAATTGAGTGGAATGTATGTATAAATTGAAATTTAGGTGTTGAATAAGTAATGCATAAGAATTGTGTGGTTCGTATGTTCAAATTGAATTGTTTGTATTAGATATGTAATACTTACGATTGTTGACACCATTTTTGATAAGGTAAAATCCTTTTATCTAATAACTAGGATCAAGCCTTAGGACTTTCATTTCGACTATCCTAGAAGATTATTGATAGAATTCACACCCCTCGTAGATATTCAAAATACTTTATGACTCCTCTTGTGAAGTCTCGCAAGGGTGACAATAAGCCCGCAAATTTCATCTAGGATGGCTAAGACTAAAATGTGGTGTATCAAGAGTGGGTTCCTATAGGTTCAAAGCACCATAGGAGAACTCTGTGTGACTTAAGTTTGATCTCTCACACACATAGACACTCAAAACCATCAAACCATCCACATGCTCTAAACCCTAAAATCACTTATAGTAGACCCACCTTTTTAACTCTTTGAGAAACTCGTATGCGTTGTCCTAAGCCTTTAGCCTTTGACTAAGATGGCTATAGCTAACATGAGGAGACTCGTAAATGAGTTCTCATTCGGTGTCCTATTATTCCAATATGGCTAATCATGACATGAATTATCATCTTACCCAATTTCCCAAAATAGTCCCAATGTCTCAAAATATCCAAAATTCCTCAAATTTCTAACTTCTCACAAATAATAATTTTAGCCCATTCCAAATTGTCCAAATGACCCAAAAATTTCAAAAATGCACCTCATGCTGAAAACACTCATTTTTTCACCCAGATCATTCCTAAACTCCATCAAAATGTCCCAATTGTCCTAGAATACCCAAGCTCCCCAAAATTGACCAAATTGACCCAAATTTACAAAAATTACCGAAGTTTTCCAAAATCCCCAATTTACCCACAATTTTCACCAAAGTCATTTCAAACTCAATTTTACCATACCCAAACCCAATTCTACCAAAGTTAGGCCCAAAATAAATATTCTTTTCATGGTAATCCCCCATATTCCATTAAGCCCACCGTAATTAAAAATAAAAGCCCTTTTTTTTTCTAAAGCCTTCCATAAACAATTTTAAAAGCCCACAACCTAAGCTCAAACTTCAGAATCCAAAGGCTCACATACAAATTCATTATCCATTTTTTTTACTCATCAGACATTTAATTAAATTAAGTCTTGCACATGTAATACATGCTTAAGCCCCATCCAAATTTAGTATTTTGACTCCACTTCACTAAATTTCCAAAATTACTAAATTCCTTTCTGATGAAAACTAACCGTAACCCATGCATGTCATCGAAACATCCATGGAACCATCCATGAGCTTCATATGAAACATGGACACCAAATATAGTAAATGGAGGAATTCCTTTCGCCTCCCACCAAAACATTCAACACCTCTCATGAAACCACCAAACACCAATATGTAATGCAATCCTAGCCAACCAACATCTCATGGGAATGACCACTAACCCAATTCTCCTTGGGAAGGGTCTAAGCCCAATCCCAAGTGGCTAAACCCAAGCCTAACACAAATTAACCCAAAATAACCCCTTCCTTTGGATAATGGAAATTGCCCATGCTTGAACCCATTTGACCTCACTTCTCCCCACTTATAACCTCCCAAAGTTTGGAGATGACTTTGGATTGGCCGGCTAGCCACCAAAGCTGCTAGAAAACACCAAGCTTGAGAAGTCACTCATGGCCAAAATCTGAAATTTGAACTCCCTGACTTGACTCACTGCTATTGGACTTTGGAGTCTCTCTTCCCTCCATATAAGCTTAACTTTGGCAACCCTGGCTTGCTTTATTGGTAGAAATGGCCCTGCTTATAAGTGAGACCCCCCCCTCAAGACCAAATGAAAAGAGAGCCTTATCCTTGAAGAAACTCTGCCAAATTCCTCTCAAACCTTCCCACAACCTAGTGAAGTGCAATCTCACCATATTTAGCCACTAGGGTTTTTCCTAGCCCCTCTCAAGGATAAATTGTCAGACAAGCAGATAATGAATCTAGAAGACCCCAGTTCTCAATGCTAGGGGATGTACTTTGACGGAGCTTCATCAGCACAAAAGAATAAAATTTTTCAAATGATAGGGCTTGGCGAAGTAAGGATTGTATTATTCTTCAATACACTAGAATGAGGAATGTTGAGGTACTCCTACCATCTGACAGAACCATGTATGAATAATGAAGAAGAATATGCTCCCCTCATAACCAGAGTAGAGTTAGCCATTTCAATGGGGATAACTGACATCAGTATCTATGGTGACTCTCAATTGTTTATACAACAGTTTTTCTAGTAGTACAACATTCTAAAACCCAAGCTTGAGTCATATTTTAAGTATACGATGAAGCTATTGGGACAAATTCCTAATGTAACATAATACAAGATTCCCAAAAGAGAAAGTTCCTTTGAAGACACTTTGGCCTGACTCGCAAAAAAAAATTTACGTGCTTGCAGGAGGATTCCATTGAAGTAATAGTACGAGGACGTCAAATCCTATCCCAGATAGACATAGATACATTGCACAGATTTAGAAATGAGAAAGCAGTGATAGCAATTGCATAAACTATTGAAGATTGGTGTCGGTTGTTGATATAATATTTGCAAACAAGAAAACTGCCCGATGATACGTCAATAGCGCATCTGATGAAGAAGAGGACTCTATCCTACGCCTTGATAGATAATGACTTGTAAGGGATGTCATTTGATCAGAAATGGCTGAGGTATTTGAATGGGTCTGAGGTTCAAGAAATGGTTAAGGAGGTTCACACAGGACTTTGTGGTGCTCATTAGTCGAGTCCAAAGTTGAAAATGAATATTAAAGATGCTAGGATAATAATAGCTAAAAATGATGACTGACTACATGAAAATCGTCAAGAGTTGTCACAAGTGCTAAGTGCATGAAATGGTTCTACACCAACCTCCAAATGTGTGGCATGCGACCTTCACGTCATGGCCATTCGTGTGTTGGGGCATAGATATCGCAGGCTCATAGAACCCCCATCTTCCAAGGGACAATGATTCATCCTCACAGTTACCGATTACTTTTTGAAATGGGCAGAGTTAGTGCTACTCAGAGAGGTGAAGGCACACCACATTTTGTAGGTTTTCAAGTAACAGGTTGTTTACTGTTTTGCGGTATCGTGCAGAACCATCTCAAATAATTGGTCTGCATTCAAGTGTACAATAATCAACAATTTCATTAGAAGACACGAGACAGATTGACTCTACTCGACGCTTTACTACCAGAGAGAAAATGGCTTGTTCGAGGCTTTTAATAAAACTCTCATCCAAATCTTAAAGAAGACCTTGAATTGGAATGAAAGGAATTGTCATGAGCAGTTATTAGAAGAAATATGAGCTTACAAAATGACGTTCAGAACTCCCACGTAGTCTACACCTTATGCTCTTATGTATGGGTCCGAGTTTGTAATTCCACTAGAAGTTAAACTTCCTTCTCTTAGAATTGTCGTTGCCAACTAGATCGCTACCAAAGAAAATGCCAAACTATGGTTGAAAGAGTTGGAAAACTTGGAAGGAAAGCGACTATCAATGCAACAAAATTAGGAACTGTATCAAGCCAAGATGATCTAGACCCACAAAAAACTGGTTCGTTCAAGGAATTTGAAGGTTGGTGATTTAGTGCTTGTTCTTAGAAGACCTATTCCTAGACATCACAAGATAGAAGGTAAATTCAAACCTACTTGGGAAGGATCATTTGTGGTCAAGAAAGTCTACAATGGAGGCTCTTACCAGCTTGTAGATTGTTAGGGAGAACGAGTTGTGCTTCTTATGAATGGATAATACTTGAAGAAGTATTAAGAGATGTGATGTTTTAAAAAATAAGCTTTAGAAATAGAGTTTTTTTCTTAGAAGCACTGATGTAGTAATTTTATGCAGCTGTGTCCGAACCCAAAATTTAATAAAGTTTCCTAAGAAAAAAAAGCAATTTTTAAATTATAAAATTCAGGCATGTAAAAATAAATCTCTTTCTTTTCTGTAATGAAAATAATAAACCTTACACTTTTAGATAATGAAAACTCACTAATAATTAAACTTTTATTATTTTTGTTTATCTAGGTTTGGCACCTTGATTTCTTCATTGTTCTCATCAAAAGATGTCAAATGGGAGGCTAATCCTTACCTTTAAAGATGGTGTCTGTCTCGCACAAGATAAAAAAAAAAAACTGACTTATGATATAGTTTGACTTGAAGTTCACACAAGCCAGTCTGGAATATGATGAAGAAGCCTTAACCACTGTGAACCAGGAAGAGCTTCAGTACATCAAGACAGTGGAAAAGTTCAAGAGCAAGGGCAAGCAAATTGCCACAAGGAAAAGAAAATTCAGAGAAGTTGATGGGGTAGATGCAGGTGAAAGACAGAAAGCCAAAAGCTACAAAATGAAGTCCATGATGTTGACCACAGGAGGTGTGCTCATCAACGCCATGTGTGTAGATGTTCAAATTGAAAAAGAGCAACTCTCACCTTGAATCAAAGGTGAAATTGTAGTCGCTGAATCTACAGGATGCTAACCAAATTGGCAAATGAGTAGAACAAGTAAGGGGTTATTACAGACCCTACAGCCGCTTCGGTGAGGATAGGTGTGATACCTACCGCTATGCAAATTGTTCTCAAAATGAGGGAGCAGCTCATTGATGTTGAGTGGTACATACTGCAGTTTGTCACTAGACCCCGACAATTGCAGATTATCTCGGAACACAAATTGGAAAGAATCGAGAAGGTGCAGAAAATAATTTTAAGTATTTACAAAAAATAGAAGGGAAAGATGTCAATATCTTAGAAGGTTTGGATTGACATATGAATATCTTCTCCAATTAAGAGCAAGAGCAGAACATGGAGTGTGTATTCTACCTCAGAGACTTGGGTCACATGGGCCGTTTGAGGAGGAAGACATATTTCAGACTTTAATAGTGGATGCAAGGCAAAGGAAGAATCACAATACAGTGTTGTTGCTGCAACAATTTTGCCAAATACAGTGAAGGCAACCCACTATGACTACTTTGTCATGATGAGGATGATCCCATGCCCATACTTATAAAGAGAATGATCAAGCAGATGGTGGCCTGGGAGGTGTTGTCTGCTGACTGTGTACCCAACAGCTGCATCATTAATATATATGTAGAAATGGACTGCATCCCGCCTCACATAGATCACCACAACTTTGTGAGGTCCTTCTACATTGCATCTTTCATTAACCATTGCAACATAAAGTTCAGAACAGACCTTCAGATGGTTGGCCCAGGTAAATTTTGAGGGCCGATAGAAATTCCTTTACCAGTAGGTTCAGTTTAAGTGTTCAAAGGCAATTGTGTAGATGTAGCCAAGCACTGCATTTTGACAGTTCCCTACCAGAGAATCTCAATCACCTTCAAAAAATTACTGAAGAGAAGAGGCCATTCCAATACTTGTCAGATCCAAATTTAGAGAACATGCAACCTCTTGACTTGTAAATTACACAGAGATAGCGGACCTCTATTGCACACCTATACAAGAATTTACTTCTGACGATGGATTAAAAGGTGATGTTATCAACTATGTAGTTTAGTGGATAGAAATGGATGAAAAGAAATGGTGGAAATTTTGCTAATTGATACAAAGGTTCAGAAGATATCCACTTGGATCACGGTGTCGGAGCATGCTAATCAAGGAATCTTGTCAAAGATCATTTTGGTGTATTTTTTTATATGGAACTACTTGATGTACTTTTTTCAGCAGTAAAATGGAAATGACTATGTCACATTTTCCTTTAGTTTCTGTGTAATTTACTGTAAACGCCACTAAATTGAGCTTGACTCAATTTATAGAATATTGACCAAGTAATGATATAACTGTAATGATGAATAAATAACAATAAAAGAAATTCAAAAGATAAAAAAATGAAACGAGCAAAAAAAAATGAAATGAAAATATGAAAACAACACAAAATTCAATAAAGGAAAATAAAAACTGTCAATTTTCTATCCTTCACCAAATCACATGAACTTTCCAAAATCTTCACAAATTCACAACTCCCACAATTCATTTCTTTGCGAGTCTCCACAAATTCACACTAAATCTCCATAATTTTTCCCACCTTCTTGAGTTTGAAAACAAGTCTTCGGACCTTCCCTCTCAAGCCAAATTGAATTCTCAGGATCAATATAAAAATTCTAATTCCCATCTCTTCGAGATAAGTCTAAGACCACCTTAAATAGAGTAAGTCATCATAATATCATCCTTTCAAGATCTGTGTAAGACCAACTTGAATAGATTAATGCTTCTGATTCACATCGTTTTGGGGCTGGTACACAAATTCCAATTCCCACCTCGGAGACTGTACCCAAATTCTGATTCCCATCTCTTCTAGATAGGTACAAGGCCACCCTAAATGGAGTCAGGCATCCTATTCTCATCCTTTCAAGATTGGTGTAAGACCACCTTAAATGGAGTAAGGCTTCTAATTCTGATCCTTTCTGGGTTGGTACCCAAATTCCAATTCTCATCTTGGGGTCAATTCCCAAATTCTGATTCACATCTCTTCGAGATAGGTATAAGACCACCTTAAATGGAGTAAGGCATCCCATTCTCATTCTTTTGAAATTGGTGTGAGACCACCTTAAATGGAATAAGGCTTTCGATTCTCATTTCCTTAGGACCAGTACAAAAATTTTGATTCCAATCCCTTTTAGATAGGTATAAAACCAACATAAATGGACTAAGGCATCCTATTATTATCTCGGCACCACTTATCACATCTTTGGTTGGATGTGAGTCCCTGTGCTTTCCTTTTTAATGTGGCTTTCCTCGTACTTTTGCTACCACTTAGGTTGGATGTGAGCCCTATGCTTTCCTTCCAAATGTAGTACACTTCTCCTCGATCGGTCTTTTGAGTTGGATATAAGTCCCCATGCTTTCCATCTCGATCCAATCTTTTCACTTATCCTTAATTCCCAAAATTTCCTCAAAATGGAAATCAAAACTAAAATTTCAAATAAAATTAAATCAGATCAAAATTAAATAAAGAAATGAAACAAAATAATTTGAATCTTCGTTGTAACCGTCAAATTTCCCTGATGGCTATCTCTATAAATTCATAAAGCAACCCTTCGTGAGGATTCATGAACACAAATTTTCTACATGAATCTAAATCCACCTGTGAATTTAATGATTCGATGGTGCACCCACTAATCCCCAACAAGAGTTTTGGGATCTTAGGTTTCGATTAAGGGTTCACCCAATACTCCCCAGTGGAAACCTTCGTCACTCTTTTTGTGTTTTGTTCTAAGTGTGTTAGCATGGAATGTCTGTGTTGGTTTTGTTGACCTCTTCGGTCAACAATAAGCTCAGTGTGCTTAATTAGCACGTCACTCCTATTAGAGGTCCATTTGTTGACCTCAATTTTGGTGAGACCTTTCCATCCTCTTAAAGATTAGAATCTAGCCATAAGACTTTCCTTTTAACTATCCTTAAAGACCAGAGATGGAACCCACCTACCAAAAAATTCAAACCACTTCCTTACTCTATTTGGAACGAACATTAATGGTCATGAATCTCCATCACTTGGAAGATTGAGACCAACATGTGAGGATTCAGAGAGTGTCCCCACAGAATTGTTGGACTTAGGACAGCCCTAGGTGGCTAGGGTTTTCTCTTTCACAAACTCAAGGACATCAAATTTCCTTACTAATACTAAAAACTTGAAACTATACCCATTGAACTTATTTCGCTTTAGCTCTTTTGGAAACTCATATGGGTGGTCCCATAGCTCTTAGTCCTTTGGCTAGGGTGGCTAGGACCCACACATGGAGGGTCCATAAAGTGACCTTCCCCTTCCTCTCGTGGCTCACATAAGGTCAGCTTGTGATTGACATCTTCAATGAACTTCAATCCCATCTAAACACTCAATTTTGGCCTTTTAGCTCCAAACTTTCTCAAAATTACCAAATTTCCTCTGAAATCCTAATTTTCCCAAAATTGCCCAAATTATCAATTTCTCTCAAAAAATTAACTCAAATCATTTTAAACTACCCAAATTGATCAAAACACCATAATTTCCCCAAAAATTCCTAAAATACCCTTAAATTTGCAAAAAATTACCAAAATACCCTTCATGTTGATAAAATTTCCAAAACCTCAAAAATCATTTCAAATCTCCCCTAAACCAATCCCAACCACTCAATGGGCCCAGTTTGACCAAATTGACTGATTTTGACCAAAATCCCATTTTTACCCGTAAAAGCCCAAATTCTCCTAATTCATCCTAATTTCCACAAAATTAATTTTAGTTTCACCCAATTTAAAATCTAGATCATTTATGAACTTATCCAATCCTAATGTACACCAATTTTAAGCTCAATTGGACCAACTTCCAAACCCTAATTTCAACCTTGGGCCAAAATCCCCAATTTGACCATACCTTCAAATTTCATCAAATTGTTCCTCATAACAATCCCCTTGGTCAATTTTAATTCTAAGCTCTTCATAGCAATCCCCTTGGTCAATTTGAAACGTCAATTGGTCTAGAGTCAAACTCTTGCCTAACCAAAATTCAAACCTAAACCAAATTCCCCAAAATTTACCCTAAGTCAAAATTTCATTAAATCAAATTCTTCAATAAATTCAAATCCCCCAATTTCACTTCCTAAATTCTTCATCAAATTCTTTTGGATTAATTGGATCGTTCAAAGAAATTTTAAACCTAGCCTAAGTTAAGCCCAAGTTAAATTTTTGGCCCAAACCCTAATTTTGAGCCTAAGATTCAAATTAATCCAAACCATTGAAATAAACCAAGCTTAATCTTTTACTGCCTTAGTTGGCCTCATATGATGCAGATAAAATCCTCCAAGAACTATATTTGAGCCATGGACCGAGGGTTCCCTAAATCAAGGAAACTTACCCCCATTTTTGGCTAAGCTCTCTATCACATGCCATCAACCATCAAACCTCCAAACTAATCACAATTAAAACTTCCCTGACCATTGCTGAACCATCTAGCCACCTCCTCTAGCTTGGCCGGTTGGTCTAGTGATTAGAAAACCAAAATTTAAGAAGCCTCCCCCATGGACCAAGCTTGAATTGCACCCATCCAATTTGGATCACTCCCATTGGCTAATTGCGCAGCTCAACCCTCCATTAAAGTAACCTTCTCCTCCCTCTGACTTAGCCAATTAATCTTTAATACCTTCTCTATTTAAACCACCTTTCTCAAGGCTTAAGGATTTCCTTCTAAATTACTCTAAAAGCTTTCCCAGACCTTCCTCGGTTGATCTTAATTAAATTCCAGCAACTTCCTCCATTGTGTAACCCTAATTTCAAGCTTAAAATTTTGGGCCTTTTGTTTCACTCCAATAAACTTTATAAAACTCCCAATTGATCATCCCAAAAGCTTACCCAAACCAAACAAGGAAGTTTCCCGTTGAAGCCCCTTCATTTTGAGCACTCAACCCACAGTTAGACCAAACCCTAATCACCCCCTGATTGAACTCTTGCCTCGACTCAACATCAGCTCAAATTGGTGCTTAGAGGAGCTTCGTGAGTGCACAACAAACATCTACAACCAACGGAATTGAGGCCTCACCTCTTGAGCAAAGGTATAGCTCACTAGCCATAAAATCGTGCTCAGTTTCACCAATTATGAAGTGAACTTGTTTTTAATGTGCATTTAACTATATGAATGTGTTTGACTCAATTAGATGAAGCTGTAGGAACAAACCCCATGCAATTTGGTTGAGTATCGAGGGAGCTCTTTGGATTAGAAAATGAGCGGTTCTCGGGTTAGATGACTTGAGGATTATGAATGGATGTAATTCATTTGTGCGTGTATCCATCGGACAACGGAGGAGTCAAACAAGGAAACCGAACATTAAGCTTGGGCCAAGTCAACGCTGACGCAGATGGCAACATTAAATGGGAGCGCACCACGTGGAGCATTAGAGTTGTCATAGGATTGCTTGGCACTGAGTCAAATAAGTAGAAAATTAGGCTTTTAATAATTCATTTAATACATAAAACTTTGAAAATTCATAACTTGGCATAGAAAAATCATAAAAATAAGACAAAAATACCCCTATGCATAGTGAAGAGAAGAGAATCTTATGAAAAAAAATAAAAAATTTTCTTATCTTCAATTTATTTTTAAATAAATTAAATAATCTAAAATTTATTTCGAACATAGATATTTAAATATTAATCACCATATTGTGAAATTTTGAGAGTTTAATCTCTCTTTGATTAAGAGAGTTCCAAGAATTTTCCAAAGTCAGAGAGCACCCTTAACATGGTAAACCCTAATTTCCAAGGTTAAGTCACCTCTTTTTCCTAAAATAATAATATAAATTAAAATTAATATAAATAAATTATGAGGTTTGCTTTGGTAGGTTTGTTTTGGACAGTGGGACATAAGAAAAATAAAACCTAATATTAAAAATCTTTAAATTATAACCTCTTAATTTAAGTTATTAAAAACCAAGAACAATCAAATAAATAAAATGTAATCTAAGAAATCATAAAAATTGATCCTCACTGAAGATGTTGAAAATATTAAGCCTTCATAAAAAATTGAACCATTTTAAATTGATTTAACCACTAAAGTATATTTTTCAGGAAAAATGAAATTTTGGGACTAAAATAATTATAATAATTAAAATATAGTTTAAAAATTTTTGAAAAGTGGTTTGGAGTGTTCCTTGTGACCAGAGGCATTGAAGATAATTAAAATTGACATTAAATTAAATAGTCCTTTTTCGAGCTATTTTTCAATTCAAAAAAATTAAGAAATTTAAAAAAATCACGAAAGTACATAAATGTAACAAAATGTCTCTAATTGTTCCCTTACCACTTGGGACCAATTATATTATTTTTCCTATTTTTATAAATAAAGTTAGGTATTTTCTTAAATGCCTAGAATTTATTTTTCCTATTTTTTCAGTAAAATAATTATAAAAAATATGAAATAAAATTTATGTGAGTTCCTTGAAGTCAAAGAGATCAATGAAAAATATTAAATTGATTTTTCAAAATAAAATGCTTTTTCTACTTAATTAACCAAAAAAAGAACAAATAAATAAGAAAATTAAAAATAAAATTCAATAATTCATAAAATTTGGTCCAATCAGTCTTCTAACTTAGCTGACTCTCCATTAATTTCTGTAAGGAAAAATTATTTACTTTGAATGAATAAATGAATTAACCTTGGAAATTCCTATTTTTGGAGAAACGTAATTATATAAATTAAAATAAAGATACAAAAAATATGATTTCTTCTTTAATAGTTCAATTAACCCATGAGGGATAGGTCATCAAAACTCTAAGCCCATATGAATTGATTTAAAATATTTATGAAGATAGGAGCCTTAGGGGCAAAGTTGTAATTTTCACCTTTTCACCCTCTAATTAAAATATAAGATGAGCTAAGGGTTTAAAGGGTAAGATTAGATCCTATGAAATATTGTAAGGTGATTGAAACATGAGGGTCAGAGGTAGAAACCAATTAACCTCACATTTTGATAAGAAGTGTATAAATGTAATTATTTAAATTGTTGAACATTGGAAGTTGAAATAGATTTGAATGTTTTAAATGTTTAGGATATAGGATAGAAAGTCGATAATCCATTAGTCTACAATCCCAAACTAATGGTTGAGTGATGGTCAATCATTTAAATTAAATCTTCTTAATACAACCTTTTTCCAAAATTACATATTTTCCCTCTGATGTATTTTGAGCTTTGTAGTGAGCTAAGTTTAATTTAAAAATACTAGAGGGCTAGTTGAAAGATGAACTACAATTAACTCTCCTCAAACACTACAAGATCAAGTTTGCTTACCCCTTTTCTCATGGGTTATTTGAGACATGACACTAAGCATAGCTTAAATCTAAACGAACCTTGGGGTGATCTAATCAACAACATAATAAGTTCAAATGAGCTCAAAATAGTCTAAGAGATTCTTAAGATGTGTTTAAGGCTATTCCCAAACCCACATTTATATTTTTTTTGGATATTTTGAAGAGTAATGAAATTTATTATGCTTTGTTCAATAAAATCATCCTTTGAAACCTTTAAGGACCCGCCAAGTACTGAATTGTGGTCTCCTTTGAACTTAAACCACTAACGCTTTAATACTACTCATTCATGTAGCACTATCTTTACTTTGCAATATATACATGATTATGAATGCTAACATTTCAGCGGGAGCAGCGAGAAGATTACAGGTATGCTTTTACAGTTTATTTGATGTCATTTTATTTCTGCAATTTACTACTACTTTATCATGTATGTTTGGTTGAAACACTTCTCAAAAATCTCAACAAATAATTTTAAAATATAAGATAAACTTTTTCAAAAATAAACAATGTTTTCAAAAACAACAAACAACATAATACGTCCTTTTGAGTTTACGGGAGTCCATCTAATGATGTAACCTACAATTGCTAACGAGATCTCCGCTGTTTAAATAACTTTAACCATTTATTTAGACTAAGTAAATTCAAAATAAAATAGTGGTACCTGAATTAGGGAACTGTAGGATCCACCCAGTTGTACCCTTATCAACTTTAATCCCCCCCCCCCCATAACAGTTGAACAACAAGAAAACTTGTCACTTAAATGTAAAACCTTAAACCTTAAACTTAAAGCTTTCACTTCGATGAGGAGCTTGGAGCTAACACCGTGGGTAGCACAATAATGATGTACAAAAGAACAAATTTGAGGGAGCAACAGGATCTACAACAACACACCTTTCCTTAGAATTTAATACCAAGTCATAGGACTTTGAGGTAGCCCGTCTAATATAACATAAATCCTCAACTCATATTTCGGCCTTTGCACAATCATGTTGTGAAATTTAATCTCTAACTAGCTATAGGCTCCAAAGTTTTCATTCATTACAACATAAACCCTTCTATATTCCAGGCTATTTATATGATTGTGTCATGAAAATGTAAGCCCTAAAAAAAACTTGCAGGATGAAACTTTAAGTAATCTTTTTCTCAAAATCGAAGCCAAACACAAGAATAGTTTGAGAAGTCACCGAGGTTTTCATCAGATTAGTGACATCTCCTATCTTTCATTTCATGGATTCCTAAAAATAACCGTTCTTATTTTATTCATTCCCTTTTGAACTTCCAAAGTACAATCTTGAAAATCCTAAACTTTAAGATTCTTGAAAGAAAAACCATTGATCAGAATCGAGAGTATTTTTAAGTGACTTCGTTCACTTAAAGATGTAATTAACTATAGGGGCTTTCCTCTATAGAGAATTTTAGAACCCAACTTAATATAGACCTTGTCTAATCTTATAGATTAGATAGAGGAATTTGATGATCAATAAAAGGTTTCACAAACTAAAACGGATGTAATATATTCTTTGGTGTATTTAATTGATTCCTACTATCAAGTAATGTGTCCATTCCACTTGGATAGGTACGTCATTTTCGAAATTGCATTTTTTTGTTTATACTATTTTTTATATGAGATTAGATTGGTCTCATATTTTAAAAAAAAACTACTTTCCAAACTTATATATATATATATATATATATATTAAATTAAGTTAAAATCCTCCTTCCCATGTTGATGACCGACAAGGACATTACTTTTGACTATCTAAGAAGGCCAAAGATGGAACCCACCTATATAGCAATTCAAACCACTTCCTTGCTTTCCTTGGAACCCACATGGTTGATCATGAACCTCCAAGATTTGGAAGGTTGAGACTAACAATTGAGGATTCAAGGGTAAGTCCCCATAGGACTGTTAACATAAAGAAATTCTAGGTAGCTAGGGTTTGGTCTTTCACATATTAAATTACATCAAAATTCTCCACTTGTGCTATTACCTTGAAACTACACCCATTGAATCTCTTTCATTTTCCTCTTTTAAAAACTCATGTGGGTGGTCCCCAAGCTCTTAGCCCTTTTGATAGGGTGGCTAGGACCTAGATATGAAGCGTCCTAAATGAGCTTCCCTTTAATATCGTGGCTCAAAAAGGTTACCTTTTTTGACATCTTCAATGAATTTCAATTCCACCTAAACACCCAATTTTAGCCTCTTAGCCCCGACTTCTCCAAAATTACCAAAATGCCCCTTAAGCACTAAATTTCTTAAAATGACCCAAATCCTTAGATTTTCTTCAAAAATCATATCAAACTACTTCAAACCATCCAAATTGACCAAAATATCACAATTTCCCCAAAATACCAAAAATACCCCTAATTTGCCAAAATTACCAAAGTGCCCCTCATGTGTAAAAAATTCTGAAAACCTCCCAAATCAATCCAAAACTCCTCTAAACCAAGTCTAACTACCCAATGGCCCGAATTTGACCAAATTGACCAATTTTGACCAAAATCCCAATTTTGCCCTAAAGGCCTAAATTCCCCAAATTAATTCCAATTTCCACCAAATTCACTTCAAAATCACCCAGTTTTAAACCTAAATTAATCATCAACTTGTCTAACCCCAATCTACACCAATTTGGAGCCTAATCAAACCAACCTTCAAACCCTAATTTCAATTTTGGGGAAAATTCCCCAATTTTACCATACCTCCAAATTTCATCGAATTGAACCCCATAACCAATCCAATTCCCTCAATTTTAAATCCTAAAGTTTTCATAATGCTCCTATAAACCAAATTGAACTCTCAATTGCTCTAGATCTAAAACCTAGCCTAATCTAAGTCCAAGCCCAAACCATTTGCCCCAAAATTGACCCTAAGCCAAAATTCTATTAAATTAAGGCCTTCAATCAATTGAATTACACCAATTTCATTTCCAGCACTCTTCATGACATCCCTTTGGATCAATTGGACCCCTCAATTGATTCTTAAAGCAAGCCCAAGTCAATCCCTAGTACAGTTTTTTATCTGAACCTTAATTTTGAGCTTAAAATCCAAGATAATCCAAACATTTGAAATTAACCAACCTTTATATTCTCATACCTTGATTAGGCCCCTTGGATGCCAATCAAATTACAAAGGACCTAATAATGGACCAGGGTTCCTTGAATTATACAAACCCATCTCCTTATTTGGCTAAGCTCTCTAACCCATGACATCAACCATCAAACGTCAAAGCTAATCACCATTAAACCTTCCTTGACCTTCCCTGTACCAGCTAGCCACCACCCCTAGCCTGGTCAGCCAACCTATTTTTATGGCAGCTTCACAAAAAATTTTCTAGTCAATTACATCAGTAGAATTACCATGTTTTTTGCAATGTTCATAATAAAGTTATTGAAGCGCAACATAAAGTTGATTTATTAGAATATGAGGATTGTTGCACTCCTCAATGGGTTAGGGAGGTTGCCCAAGCACATGATTCTCTTCTACAAGCTATTGATTTGTAGGAAGGTTTTTTGAAACAAAAAGCAAATGATGTTTACTTTGCATGTGGTGACAGAAATACCAATTTTTTTCATCCAACAATAATGCGTAGACATAACATAAATACCATCCTCAAGATTAAATCTTCTGATGGTGATTTACTCACCAATCCTGATGAGATTGGTAACAGTGCGATTCAACATTACAATAAATTTTTTCAATGCTAAACTATGGTCTTACCTGTTGATGCAGAGCTTTTCAATGATGAAAGGGAATATGTCTCTTCTCTCTCTTTTACCAACATTCCTACCGAAGAAGAAATTCTAGCTGTGCTTAAAGGGATTAATCCCAACAAGGCTCTGGGGCCTGATGGCTTCACAACAACCTTTTACATCAAATGTTGGGATATCATCAAGAAGGAAGAGCTTAGTGCCATTCGAAGTTTTTTCTTGGGGGACAACCCAGGAAAATACTTCACTTCCTCTCTTATTGTGATCATTCCTAAATGCAGTGACAAACTCTGTTGGGACAACTTCCGTCCTATCTCTCTTACCTCTGTCCTCTCCAAAGTTATTTGTATGGTTATTGTTTCTCATTTAGAACCTCACTTAACAGCTATCATCTCTCCACATCAATCAGCTTTCATTCATGGAAGGGAAATATCTGATGATATACCCTTGCTCAAGTAATTATCCAAGACTTAGATAAGAAGTGCAAGGGGAAAATGTTGCTCTTAAACTTGACATAAAAAAAGCCTTTGATACTATCAATTGGGACTTTTTTTATGTATTCCTCATGCTTAAGGTTTCTCTATGAATTTTTGTCACATTATTCAGAGATGGCTGGTTCAAATTTATTATAGTATCATAGTGAATGGAAAATGTTATGGTTTTTTTCCTCCTTAAGGGGTATCAAACAAGCAGATCCTCTTTCTCCTACGATCTTCATTCATGCTTTCAATTACCTATCACATCTTATGAATCAAATGCAGATGCTTCACCCTTACATACAGTTTTCTCATAAATCTAAGCTTATGGTTAGTCACCTGGCCTATGCTGATGATGCTATCCATTTTTCAAATGCTAGAAAAAATACTTTTAACCAATTGATGAGAACGTTAAGTATTTTTTAGAGCACTTCGGGATTAACTTTTAACACGTCTAAATGTCAACTTTTCTTCGGTAAGCATGTTAGCACTAATATTACCACATGGACTGCTTCTTATACTTTTTATCAGGTAGCCTCCTTACTGCTTAAATATTTAGGTGTTAACCTTTTGCATGGTGTAATAAGGCAAACACAAATGGATGAAGTTTTGGTTAAAATTAAGGAAAAAATAACTAATTCGAGGAACTCTTTCCTTTCTAATGGCGGCAGGCTCACTTTTCTTAGGAGTATCCTCTACACCATTCTCTTATATGCTCTCCAAGTTTTGCAACTAAAAAAAGTACCCAACTCACTCTCGAGAAGCTATTTAATAAACTCATATGGTCCAAAAGTAATCACCAAAAAAATTGGACTACTTGGGATAAGGCTTGCAAACCTTTTAGTGCTGGTGGCTTAAGTTTTAAGAACCTATACTAAAATCAATTCGTGTAAGCTTTGGTTTAAATTCTGTATGGGTACATCTCCTTGGGATCAATTTCTTGATATAAAATATTGCACTCATGTTCACCACACTATTGTTGAATGGAAAACTGACAACACTAAACTCTAGAAAGCTTTAATTAAAGTTAGACCTGTGGCTCAAAAATTTATATATTAGGAAGTTGGAATTGGTAACTTATCCTTTTGGTTTGATCATTTGGGCATGGAAGACTTTTCTACTTTCCCTCATTCTTCTCTCGATAACAATGTGCTTGTCTTTGACTGTTGGAGGGATGGTGCTTGGGATGTTCCTAAGCTTAGGGCTTTGATTGGGGATATGGCTGGGTATGTCAAAAACATACCCCTTTCTTCTTCAAATAAGGACTACCCAATGTGGAAATTCACCTCTCATGCTTCCATCACTAAACTAATTACCAAAATATGCATGCTTTTACTCATTGTTGTTGGGCAAATGTCCTTTGGAATGCTTTCTTATCCCCCTCTATATCTTTTTTTCTTATGGAGATATTTTTTAAGGCTTTTGCCTTTTGATGATATTCTGAAATTAAATGGCTTATGTATGGCTTTGAGGTGTTATATTTGCAAATGTGAGGCCAAAACGACTTCGCATATTTTCTTTGATTGTCATTTTGCACGTATGTTTTGGCATGAGGTTGGGCTCTATTTTGGTATAACCTGAACAAGATCTTTTGACCATTTAGAATTGGATATATATCTTCTTGCTTGAAAAGCCGCACCTATATACGATAATAATCTAGAATTTTTTCCCTTTCTTATTTTGGGGTTCCTCTGGTCTGTGAGGAATGCACATAAATATGAGGCACTTCCTCCTACACCTACTAATACCACCTCCTATATTATTGCTTACCTTTGCAAAATAGAAGCTTACTTCCTCCATTGCTTGAGTTAAGCTAAATGTGGATGGGAGTTGGTCCTTAAATGGCGTGGGAACTAGTGGTATCTTTCATGATAATTGGACAGCTGCCTCCATTTTTTTGTTTCACCAATTTGTGCTTCTACACCCTTGGAAGCTAAATGTTTCTCCATCTGGTATGCTTTACAGATTGTGGTAATCCTCCGATTCCATACTATATAAATTGAATCAGATTCCATGGCTATTATTAAAATGTTCAATAAGACCTCTCCTCTTACTTCAAATGTTCTTTCTTTGCTGAATATAATTCAAGATTACATTAAAAAACATAATTTGGCTATACAGATGCATTTCATTTACAGCGAGTATAATTTCCCTACCGATTGGCTTGCTAAGTAAGGATTGAATAGTATTTCGGTGGGCGTTTTGCCCCCACCTCAATTACAACTTCTATTAACTGGGGATTTGCTTAATGTGCCTTATATCATATGATAAATCTTTTTTGGATGTTTTGGGATATAACCGGTGGCTTGTTTTCCCTACTATGGCAATTAATTTTGGTATTTTGGCAGTTTTTTGAGATTTGTTTGCTATTCTATCCAAATTCTCATACTTACCAAACTTGATAGTTTTCCAATTTTTGCCCCATTTCAGCTTCTGTTTTGCTTCCAGTTTTGGAATGTAGGTGGTATGCATATAGCCTATGTAATTTTTGGATATCTTCCCTGTTGACTTAGGCCTGCCGTGGGTCTTCTCTCTGCTACTTTCACTATGCTGTGACATTTATATGTGGAATCATGTTACATTCTCTACAAAAACTATCATGGACTTATAATTCATTCCTATTTTTGATATTTTTCTAATACTACAATTAATATTATTTCCCTCCACTGCTTCTATTAGTTCGACCTTGGCTTCCCCTGGTTAGTTTTTTTTGTAGCTATTCTTTGAATGGGGAAAGCTTTGGGTTTTATGGAATAGCGACATATTGTTGATTCTTCTGATCCATTTTATAATTTCTATGATCTGTAGGTATTATTTTACTTGGTGGTATGCAGGGATAAAGATAAAGACTTTATGGCCTTTGAAGACTTCTCTTCACTCGATTTTGGGTCCAGCGCCTATGAATGATTTAATTTACGTGGATTATCTTTGGGATCTTAGTGTCGCTCTCTCTAATGCAAATTCCTCGATGGTTCTCTTCTTGCAGTCCACGACTACTATTTCTTTGTGTTTTGTGCACTTGTCTTTTTTGGGTACTCTCTTTGCTTGGTATACTTTTTTTGGGTCGCATGTATTTTTGGGTATACTATACCTCTATGCTTTTCTTTTCTTTTTTTATGTTGAGTTGTAATGTGGAAAGTCAAACTTCTAGGACCTTAATGTATTTCTTTTTGCTTTTAGATGGTGCTTGGATTGAAGAAGATTTGATGGACGAATTTCCTATCGACCTTCTTACAACTTGTATGTTCAACTCATTTTAGTATGGAATCCATAGTTATTGTTACATTTGTGTATTATGCGTTTATGTTGGATTTAATTTACTTTTATTGCAGAACCTTATATGTGCTGTTTGTTAAATTTTTTATATTTAGGTTTCAACATTCGTTTGTTGGTTTGATTTCAACGCTAAATTAGATGTGTTGGCTTGAAAAATATTTGTTTGTAATCATTTGGATTTTTTATATAAATGTGACTTTTGTTTTGTTTGTTAAAATTTGTGTTAGAAAATTGTTTAAGAATGAATATATGTGTTTAATTAAGTCATTTGGAAGTTGAAGTGGTGTGTTATACAACAGATTTCTAAAAAAAATGGAAATCTGAAAAATTTTGGTGTTGGCGACAGAAGCCCCAGGATCTCGTAAATGTTGAAAATTACCTAAAAGAATTAAAAACCACTGTAAAACCACATTTATACTGCTTGAGTCATCTCCTACCTCTAAACTAAGGACAAAACTCGACCTAAGGCTTGCCATTTGGTGGATTTGAGGAGCTTTGAAGGCTAAAAAGTCTTGGATTCTACCTTTGATTGGTAAAAGCTTCACTTTAGGTTAGAAACTTTTTATTTTCACCATGGATTTTTCCAACAATGTGGAAATCCCAAAATTTAAGATTTTATTGAAGAAGTATAAACAGAACCCATGGTGAAAATATTTCTTAACAAATATTCCTACTTTTGTAGTTTGATTTATGATATTATGAATTATTTGGATTTTATGCAAATTTATTTAGAAATTTTTTTGGCTCCAAGAGTCAAGAAAGGAAAGCCTTCGTGAACTTTTGATTTGAGGCAATTCATAAATTTTTAGGCTCAATACATACATAATTCTATGATGAGTACCAAAAAATTAATTCATGAACGTGCATTTTCAAACCCGGGAGGACAAATTGAAAGGTTGATAATTACTCGAAACTGGGAAACTTTTTGCTACTTCATTGCAGAAGCCTTCGTTCATATTATTCGAGAGTTCTATGTCAATCTGCGCTTGACTACTAATGAGCACATTTATGTTCAAGTTAACCTTGTTGAATTTACTTGTGAAATAAAAAATGCATTTTATAAGTTGCGGAATGAAATTCATGTGATTTCATTGCTTTTATGATTTTTGATCCATTACTTCATGAAGTAATTGCCTACCTTACTGATGGAAGGGGAGAATGGAAGATTAAGAATAATCACAAAAGTCAATTTGTCCACTTCCATCTTAAATGTTCAATCTAAAGCATGGAATTACTTTAGCTCTGCAAAAATACTTCCAGCTAATCACCTGAATGAAGTAGCTAAGGAAAGAGAAGTACTGTTTTTGGTATTAAACAAATGAAAGTTGTTGATATTAGTGTTCTATTTGTGCATAATGCTCGGAGCAATGCTAGAAGTAGAACAACTAGTGGTTTGGGATATCCTGCCTTGATTTTTATTTTATGTGAGCAATCGGGAGTAGAATTTGATAGAAATGAAAAATTGTTGCAACCACTGAAACCTATTGGAAAACCCACAGTGCATAAATTTGAATCATTTGCTGGATCTAGAAGTGGAATTAGTGATAGACCCTCCACATCAGCTGTAAGACCATCTACATCCGGTTCTATTTCACTTGAAAATATTATGAAACAGTTAATGATTCAACAATCAGATCTCATAGCAATGCAAAGCATAATAGGTGATTTGGAATAAAGAAATGCTCACAATAATGATTATCAAATGAGAAGAGTACAACATGACATTGCATACGAAGAGGCGATGGATAGATTTCTGAGGGGTGATCATATTGCAGAGTTTCTCACATGCCCCAGCTTCACGCCTTATGTGCAAGAAAAAGAAGAAGATGAGTCAAAAGTATTGGGTTTTATTTATTTTTATTTCTTGTTATTTGTTTTGTTTTATTGTTGATTTTATTGTTTGTTTTATTGTTGATGGTATAAGTTGGACAATTTATGTGTTTGGTTTGTGAACGTATTGAACTTGTTTGTATATGTAGCTGTAAATTGTGGATTTTTATTTTTCAGCATTGTTAGTTTCTTTAATTTACTATTTATGTTTTTAAATTACTTTTCCTAGCAAATTCTTTGAAATATTATGTTTCATTTAATGCTTTACAGCCTGTACTTTTTAAATTAGTACCTGCAATATGTCAGAGCCAAGTTTTATATTTAGAATTCTCTAAAGGTTAGTTTTATTTTTATGCATTTACTATTTTCTTTCACCTAATTTTTTTTGCAATACATGCTTTACTTATTATTTAAAAACTTAAGTTTGGGGGAAAGAAAAAGTTTCTTTAAAAGAAGTAAACTAAATTTTATTTGTCCTCAATGAACTATATTTTTAAAATTAATTTAACATGGCCCTGGAAATCAGAGTTTAACTTTAAATAATTATATTTTTTTTTGAAGCTATTAAGGTAAATTTAAGCAAAATGTTCAATAATGAAAGTCAATTCTAGAGTTAAGATATTTAGTATGATAGAATATGACTATGTTTTTTTTATTTAAAGTAAAGGAAATTATATTTTTGAAGTATTACGAATCTTAGTGTCATATAAGAAGAAAAGAATGAAACTTTATGAAAAATCTTCACAGCTAATATGAATTTATAAAGTGAAGGAAGGTAAGAGGTTTTAACTTTAAGAAGAGGATAATGAAGTTCAAAATTATTAAAGGCTATCCAGATATAGTAATCCTTGTGTGAAAAAGAAAAAAATATATACCAAAATAGAGAAAGGATTGGAAATGATCCTAAAGAAAAGAAAAGAGAAAAAAAAAAGAAAAAAAAATGTGTGGAGAAGGTTGAGGGGTGCCTAATCAAAAATTGGCTTCACTTGAATCAACTTGCAGAAAAATGCATCATTACATTTTTTAAACTTTTATCTAAGTATTAGCATCCTTACTAATAAAGTTTGCATGAAATTATTTTTCATATGGACATTATAAGTATCTTTGATATGACAAATTACAATTCTTCTTAAATTGAATGGAGATTCAGAAATCTTAGACATGATTACTAGGTGTTCTTATACTTGCAGATTTAACCTAAGTTGTTCAAACTTTTTATTAAGTTATATTATTATGTTTATTAAACCAAATTATAGAAGTTTATAAATTAGTCTCTGTCATAAGTCATATTTTTTATGTAGTAAACGAGTCACTTGAGGACAGGTAAAATTTAAGTATGGGGGATTTTGATACTCCAAAATAACGTGCAATTATATATATATAATTTTTATGCTTAATTTTGATGATATTGCACTTTAAATAAGGCTATTTTTATATTTTATTACAGGTATACCGATTTTAGGCAATTGGAGCAAAAAGGAGTAAAAAAGAAGAAATTTGGAGTCAAAAGGGAGCATTTCGGCATCTGGCGCTAAAGGCACCAGAACTAGAGCTAGAGGCATCGCTTTACAGAGATCTGGCACCAGAAAATGATGCTAGAGGTGCTATTTTATAGTGAAGTGACACCAGAAGCGCTAGAATTGGTGCTAGAGGTGCCAAAATCCAGAACAACACTGATTTTTGTAGGCTAGCGCCAGAGGTGCCAGAGACGAAGTAAGATGGAGTAAGTTGTTAGTGACAATATTTGAGTGGTTTTTGAAGGTTCCAGTCAATTCAAACACCTCATGGAGTGATTCAATGCATCTAGACACTTTGGAAAGGCACTTGAGTGAAGGAACTTGTATTTTGGTGTGAAGAGGTGTGCCCTTTGGGAATTAAAGGAGGGAATTTTAAATTCCTTTGAAATGAAGGATGACCAAATTAAAAAAGAAGGAGTCTAGAGAAGAAATGGGGTTGATAGGTTTGAAGCAATGAGTTGGCTTGAGAGAAAAGTCTTGGGAGAAGAGAGGATTTTCAAAAGTCTTGGGAGAAGTCTTGGGAGAAGAGAGGATTTTCTTCTAGAATTGTAAGAGGAGAGGGAAGGTGAGAGATTTCTTCTTCTTTACATTTCTAAGGGAGAATTGAGTATGATTATAAAAAGAGAAAGCGCTTAAAGGGAACTTCATAAGATTTGCTTGAGAATGAGTGTTAAATAAGTTGTGTTCTTTCCTTTATTTGTTTTGTGAACTTATTTTTACATATAAAATCTATGTTTTGTCATATCCTTGACATGAATTCTGGGTAGTTCTTTTTATCCCTCTCCCTACAATGAGATATGGATTTGTGAAGAATTAGTTTTGCTATAAGAGGTTTTAAATGTTTTTAAATTTTGATGATTCAAATAATTTAAACTCTAATCTTCATTTATATTCTGATCTGGCCAATTGAAATGTTAAAATTTGTTGAGAAACGTAAGATCCAAAAGGGCCATGCTTTTTACAACAAGGTAAGAGTCACATTCAATTTAATGGAGATAATGTAGTTTGTGGGGTTACGTGCAAATAAATAATGAAATATACATTGATGAATGCAGAATTGGAGATTTTAAGGTGATAGATTAAAATCCCCAATTTGGTCCAGTTTCTTGAAAACTAAAGTTAGATTATTAGCCAGATTGTTAGCCCTTAGGAGAGGGAGAAGTGAGAGCTCTAGAGTGGCAGCCAGTATTCTCTCAACCTAGCCACGCATTTAGGGACCAAACTCTAGATTAGTCAATGTTCTTTAAGAACTCTCAGAGGTTAAAGAATAGGATTACTCCTCTTTGGCACAATAAAATTTTATATGTAATTTAAATGATTTTAGTTACTTCACAATCCATAAACTTATTGTAAAGGAGAAGGATGCTTTCGTAAATTTTAAATCTTTATTATAAAACATTGTTTAGTCTTGATAAGTTTACTTTTGAACTTTAGCAATTAGATTATTTAACTTAGTCTTTTAGATGCATTTCATTTAGCATACAGTAAATTTCAGATTTATCTTGCTTAGTTAAGTTTTATTGATTTAATATTATGTTTGATGTTATAACCATAAAAGTTTCCATTAGGGCCCTACTTGAGCGATACATATACTAACACTATTATTATGGTTTAGCAGCTTAAAGATTTTAAAAGATAAAACTATTTAAACTGAATTTTTTTTTATTGGGATTTAACTCCATATTTACTACTTGTGCTACCGTGTGTGTATTGTAGTTTTGAAAGATATTTACAACACATCACTTAAAACCACCGCATCAATGATCCAGGCCCACGACAAATTGGTCCACCCAAGGACTTTCAAAGTTGGTGATTTAGTACTTTTTCTTAGAAGACCTATTCTTGCACATCACAAGATAGGAGGTAAGTTTGAACAGACATGGGAAATACCGTTCGTGGTCAAAATGGTCTACTTTGCAAGCTCCTACTAGCTTATGGATTTCCAGGGAGAACAACCTATGCTTTCCATTAATGAACAATACTTGAATAAGTATTACGCAATGTGATGTTTCGAAGAACAAGCCTTAGAAATAGAGCTGTGTTCCTAGAAGCACCTGTGTAGTAACTGTGTGCACTTCGGTCTGAACCCAAAATTAATAAAAAATTTAAAAAAGAAAAGACGGATTTTAAATAATAAAATTTGGGCATATAAAGAAATTTCTTTCTCCTTTTGTAATGTAAATGATAAAACTGACATTTGTAAATAAATTAAATTTATTAATAAATAAACTCCTGTTTTTCTTGTTCTTCTAGCTTTGGCGTTCTCATTTCTTCCTTGTTCTTGCAGGAAGACGCAAAACTGGAAGCTGATCCTTAACTTTAAAAATGGCATTAGTCTTGCACTGTAGAGTGAGAATTAAAGAATGTTTTGTGATCGAGGTTGACTTGAAATTTGTGCAGAAAAGGCTGGAATACGAAAAATAAGCCTCGACTACTGTGGGCTAGGAAGAGCTTTGTGAGAGCAAGAGAATGGTGAAATTCAAAAATAAGGGTAAGCAGATTTCCACAAGTAAGAAGAAATTTGAAGGAACTATTGAAGCAGAGGAAAGTGACAGCCAGAACGCTAAGAGCAGCAAAATGAACTCCATGGTGATGACTACAGGAGGTGACCTCATCTGCGCCGTGCTTACAGACATTCAGATTGGAAGAAGAGCAACTCTCACCCCAACTCAAAGGTGAAACTGTAATCGCCAAATCAACAAGATGATGAATAAGTTGGTAAATGAGCAGAATAAGGATTGTTACGAACGGTACGTCTACTTCAGTGTGGATAGGTGCGATAGCCACCACAACACAAATTGTTCCCAAACCATTTGACCCAATATTGAATTTAAGCTAAAATTCCATTAAATTAAATCCTTCAATCAATTCAATTCCCCCAATTTCATTCCCATAACTCTTCATGTCATCCCTTTGGATCAATTGGATCTCTCAATCAATTTTTAAACCAAGCCTAAATCAATCCCAAGTCCAATTGTTAGTCCAAACCCTAATTTTGTGCTTAAAATCCAAGTTAATCCTAACATTTGAAATTAACCAACCTTAATCTTCTCCTAACTTGATTAGCACTCTTGGATGCCAATAAAATCACTAAGGACCTAATATTGGACCAATTGACCAAGGGTTCCTTTAATTATGCAAACACATCTCTGGGTTTGGCTAAGCTCTCTAACCCACAACATCAACCATCAAATGTCCAAGCTAATCACCATTTAACCTTCGCTGGCCCTCTCTGAACCAGCTAGCCATGACCCCATGCATGGCCAGCTGACCTAGTTGCCGGAAAACCCAAAACCAAGAAGGCCATCCTTGGCTTAAACACAAATTTCTGCCCATTCAGTTTGCCTCACCCTCATTGATGAATTGTGCAGCTCAACCCTCCACCTAGGCATTCTTCTTTATCCCCTAGTTTGGTTGATTAATCCTAAATTTATGCTCTATTTAAACCACCCCTCTTTTTGCCATGAGGAGGGTACTGCTAATTCTTTTGGAAGACTTCTCCAAATTACTCTCAGATCTTTCTCCAGCCTTCTTGAGTTCAACCCCACTAATTTAAGCCACTCAAATCCACTGTCCAAGCCTAATTTAATTGCCCAAATCCAGGTCCTTTTTCTGTCATCCCATCATACTCCACAAAACTTTGAATTAATCTTCTGAAAGCTTTCCTAGATATGATAAGTTCCCAATTGAAGCCCCATCATTTTGAGCACTTTAAACAACTAATAGACCAAACTTGAATAACCTCCTGATAAAATCTTGTGAAGGCTCTACCTCAGCTTGAATTGGTGAATAAAGGAGCTTCGTGTGGTCATAAAAAATTTCTACAACCAACCTAATCGAAGCCTTACCTCTTGAGTAAATTTATAGCTCACTAACCATAAAATCGTGCTTAGTTTCAACAATTAGAAGTATCAAGAGTAAAAATGTTCAAATCTATGAAAAACTAGAAGTATCAAAGAAGTTAAGCATTGGAACTTACAAAGTACTATAGATTCTTTCTCATTCGAAGTGAATGCGGCTAAATCAAGTGAATAACACCATTTTTTAGTCCATCTAAAGGCTAAGAACCTCAGATACAGTCTCACGATTGTGTTTCTTATAGTAGGGAAGCATGATGCTCAGTTAACGTACTCCTTTTTTGTAACAGGCTTGAGATGGGAAGGGGAATGGGGGAAGAGGTAAGTAAGATGATGAGAAAAGACCTAATGGGTCCATTGAATAGAGTCCAGTGCGGGTGCACCACAATCAGGGTAAAGCGGTGCCTTCAAATCTAGATTGATAGTGGATGTCCAATAGAGTCAGTGTAGTCATAATGTTCATTCTGAGAGCACAGAGGTGTGCAATATATTCAACGTGGTATGTTGCATGGGGCGTGGTCACACCGAAGGGAAATGGGGGTTTTCCATGCTCTTGGGTTTTTCGGCACAAAACATTCTCCTAGCTCCAGCATGGCAGCACTATATTTAGAGTACAATTAATCCCAAGTTGGTTATGAGTACACTCAAGGTTATACACGCGTAAGCAATCACTCGCGCGAATCCAATGGTTAGAGCTTCATTCTCCTAATCTCTTAACAACAATCTAATCTCTGTGGAGATCAATATAGTAAAAAAAAACATGAACAAAACATTCTTAGTTGACACCGAATAAGATACTAATCAACGAAAAAGATAATGATAATGCTTGTGTTTCTTCCCAAGGTAGAGCTTGATTTAACATCCTTGGCCTACACAGTGCTATCTACACTATCCTAGATTGAATCTCCACGGTCTAAGTGCCACATTAGAAATCCTTGATCAATAGTCTCTAGTTATGGTCATCCTAAGTTTTCTACGAAGGTCTTGTTCTTGATTTCTTCCAAAAAATTTCAATTTTTTACTAACCACTAAGAGAGCTATTGAAGTAACCTCTTACTTTCCGTCACAGAGTCATTCTTAGTTTTAATCGATAGAATGTTGTGGTCTCTTAATGGTTCTGGGTTTAATGGTTAAGTTTCTCTTATCGAAAGAGTGCAACTTTCATCTATCAACTTTCTCACAAGTTCATCTATTAATGGTTTCACTTCTAATTGAGCATCCTTAGGTTTCATTCTTTATAGTTTTATCAACCTGGCTTTAATTTTAGTTCTTTGTTCTTGATTATTCCTATGAGCTTGGGGAAGGTCTGATAATTATAAAACATCAATTGTAATTACTTAATCATTCTAATTCAAAATTTACTTCCCCTCCTCAACATCAATAATGTCTTTTCCAATAGCTAAGGAGGTCTTCCCATAATCATATGCATATTCTTATTGGATTTTAAATCCAACACTACAAAATTAGTAAAGAAGGTGAATTTCTCCACAGTAATAGCTAGATTTTCCACTAGGCCAAAAGGGTGAGCCACATATTGATTAGCCAATTGAAGTGTTAGATTGATATGTTTAAACTGTCCTCTTCCACGTTTTTTGAAAATTTTTAGCGGCAAGAGGCTGATACTAGCTCCTAGGTTGCATAGAGGTTCTCCCTGAAATTCATCTTCCATGGTATAAAGAATGGTGAAACTACCGGGTTCCTTGCTGGGTTTTCTTGATTCTTGTGGTCTTGAAGATGGAAGTTTTCTAGTAGTGTTAATAAGAATGGCTGAGGTTATGCTATCCATCACAGGATTCACAAGAGTATGGTCATTTGGTCGGTTAGCTCCTTTTCTATTTCAGTCCTAATTCCTACCAACTTGTACTACTCTAAATTATAATATTTTGGATTAAATTAAATATTGTTGGGTAGTACTCCAGTGAGTATATTGTTCATTGAACTCACCATTTATCCTAATTGTGTGACCAGATTTTTAATTGTTGTTGCTTGGCTCTACATTGTGTTCCCCATTTGAATACCTAACTCCTCAATCAGTGATTTCTTTTAGATAGATTGGATGTTCTCTTGGAATCTTTGTGGGTACAACTATTTTTAGGATTGATTTGCCATGGTTAGGCAAATTATTATAGTTATTATGAGCGTTCCTTCTTTGCTGGTTGTTATTGTCAGAAAACATTTGGGTGGTTTCTCTAGCTTTCGTATAGGTTAGGGAATAAGGATTATTGGCATGGTTTTCTATGACATTCATAGAATCTAAGGCCAACATGTTTGGATCTAACATTGGTCCATACCTCAATCAATCATTGGGTGGAAATCCTTGCATTGGTTGGTTCATTCCAAAATTATATAATTATATAGAAATTGCATCTACTTGGGTGTCTCTAAGATTGCTAATACATCAGATCCATGCACACTTGTTATCTTTTGAGGGGTTACTCTTTTGGCTGGCCATTGAGAATTGTTTGTGATCATTTCCTTTATCAACTAATATGTTTCATAAAAAGATTTAGACATTAAAGAACATCCTGCAGTGGCAACTATGATGAATCTTAGGGATCCTATCAATCCATTAAGAACATTTTGAATGATCAATCGATCAGGTAGGTAAAGGTCTAAGTTCTCCTGAGTAAATCTTTAAACATCTTTCAAGCCTCATAAATCAACTCTCAATCAATTTGATTGAATGAGGTGATGTTATTTCCAAGTTTTGTAGTTTTGGATGAAGGGAAGTATTTAGCAAGAAAATTCTAAGCTAAGTCCTTCAAAGTCGTGATTGAGCCTGGGGCTAGGGAATTAAGCCATATTTTAGCTTTATCTCTTATGGAAAAAGGGAAAAGCCTCAGAGTAGTGACAACATTAGTGACACCGTTATACGAGAAGGTGGTTCTAAAAAATTGGTTAAGTGAAAGTTGGGGTTCTTAGTGGAAAGTCCACCAAACAGATATTATGTACCATCTAGATTATGACATGTCATAATTTGAAGGTATTCACTTCAACAGATGGTTCATTGATACTAATGCGAATCTCCTCAAAAAGTGATTGACAAACTCCCTATGTGGTTTCATGGTGCGGAAATTAGGGTTAGCCATCTCAACCTGTTCTTCATAAGTTAATTGTGATCTCCTGAGACATTTAAATGTGTGATCAATCTCAGGCTCAAAAGTGGCGAGGTTAACCTCAGCTTTTGTAAACATAAAAATAGAAAAATAGCAACTTTATGTAGCACACAAACACTTTGACCCACAAAATTCAGTCAACACACTTGCATGCAGAGTTTTTTTTCCTTGTAAAATAACAGCGGTATGGTAAAAATTAAATAAGTTGATTAAGGACCTAATAGAACACGACTTAGTTCGCGTCCATAAGATTTTTTGGTAGAAATTCATACATTGAAGTTCCCCTTTTTTTTTCTTTTTACGATATAAACAAAACATCACAAAAAAAAGTTCTCACTTAAAATGACAACCATTAAAAAAATTAAGCAATTCTTTGAACCCCATCCACAATTCAAATAGTTTTTTAATTGCCTCATTACCTATATTGATGCTATGGAAAACAAACACTTAAATAGTTGGCTACCACTGAAAAAAAATCCCTAAAAAATTGGCATAATCTACTTGATTTATTTGGGGATAATGTACTACAAAGCACAAATCTCCTCCTATCCCACGATAGACATTATAGTCTCTACATAATCCTTCCCTTCTTCAAAGCTAGTGATCTCAGTGGGAAGCCTCAAATCATCCATTGTTTCACCATTTTAAGTCAACGGTCTCACAAAGCATCAGTGGAAATAGCAATCAGTTGATAGTCAGTACGATTGACAAGAGGGACATCACGATTATGAGATGACGACACAATATTTTGAAGCTTATTGTTGTTGAAAATAACAATGGCCAAAAAGTGGGGCTTTGCATGGTTGTGTTTACCAATTTTAGAGGTTGAGCTTCAAAAACCTTGTAGTTTCTGCCTCTGGTGCCTATATACCTATTCTTCTAGAAGGTGCTCGCTTGTTGCGAATACATTTTTGAAGCACCAAATTTTACCTTAGATTGCTCCTCCTTCGACATTTTTTGTCTTATTCACTTGATATCACCCTCTCTAATAGATCTAAAGCAGAATGAATGGAAGAGAACACACTTGTATGTAGATGCAACAAACAATATTCAATGAAAACTACAAACAAAGAATATAATTAAAAAATATTATTTTTTGTATTTTTATTTTTAGATTTTAATTTATAACACTTGCAAGAAAAATAGAAGAATTATAAATTCAATACAGAAATAAGAAAAAATAAAAGCACAAAAAAGTTAAAAAAAAAACCAAACATAGATTCTAAATTATTCAGCTAAAATTCTCTTAATAGTAAAAATAATTATTAATGCCTTTTCTCGATGAAGAAGACAAAAACTTTACGTGCCAAAATTTACTGTGAAGTAAGTTGGCCGCACAACACAAGGTGTCAAGTAATCATACAGTTAGAGAATACCACATATGGATCACATAGGGAAAGTGTAATAATTATTTCAATAGAAAAATATTTAGTTTACAAATCTAGTGAACTTAGCTTGGAAGTTTCACAAAGAGGGTTAAATTCCTAATTCTAACTAAAATAGAAAGCGATTACAGATAGAAGAATAATCATTGAGTAAAATTTTTGAAGTTCTTTGAAGGTTGATAATGTTCATGCCTTTGTGATTTGGGGATTGTGGTGATTTTGGTCATCCATAATATTTCTCTATGTGAGTGTTGTTAATCAGGGCTATAATGCTTATTATACTTATATCTCATTCAAAATAAGCCAAGAATCCTTGAATTTGAGGCTTCCTCAATCCCCATGGAATTCTACATAACTGTTCTGCTGCTTCAAGTGATTGCAAAATTCCACTAGAATATGTCAATTCTCTTAAAATTTTGTGGTTAACCCTTCGTTCAACTACACAATGGTTAGGATTCGTTGTTTCAAAACATATTTTAACACCCTAATTTGCAAAACTATAAGTAAATTAAGTTCATAGGTTAATCAAAAATAAAGGACTTAACACAGAAGAAGATGTTATGAGAAAAATATCTAAAAAAACCACAAAGAAAATAGTACCCTTACATCGTAGTGGCACAAAAGAAAGTTTCAATCACACATCATCGAGAAAAACATAAAAAGAGAAACCATCTAGATCTTGAATGTATGAAATAAATCAAAAGAAAACTTATAATAAATGATTGTTCTCTCTACAAGGGAAAACCCCTTTCCTCTCATACAACTCAAATCTCAAGAACTTCAAAGATAACTCACCCTTAAAAGTTTTTAATCAAAAAGAAGAAAGAAAACCTTCTAGGAGACCTCTGTCTAATCAAACCCTAAACTTTTTTTCAGCCTCCAAACATCCAAAGATACCTAAGATTGGCCTCATGTATTAATTTATAAGAAAATATCGACAAAAGTAAGAAAATTCTTGCCAAACTTAGTTCTGCAAATTGGCACTAGCGCATTGCAATTAGGGTGCAAGTGCACTATTTACATTGCATGTGTGTTCTAATCATGACATGGGGGCACTGAAGCTTGAACAAGTGAGCTAGTGTGGATGAAATTTCTTGTGGAGCAGGTGCTTTATGCATAATGCAGAGGCACCCTTAAAAGATAACTCACCCTTCAAAGGTTTTAATCCAAAGGAAGAAAGAAATCCTCCAAGGAGATCTCTCTAATCAAGCCCTAAACTTTCTTTCAGCCTCCAAACATCCAAAGATACCTAAGATTGGCTTCTTGGGTTATATTATAAAAAATTCTCGACAAATGAAAGAAATTCTTGCCAAACTTAGTTCTGAAAATTGGCACTGGCGCATTGCGATTAGGGTGTAAGTGCACTATTTATAGTGCAGGTGTGTTGTAATCATGACGTGGGGGCACTGAAGCTTGATCAGATGAGCTGGTGTGGCTGAAATGTCTTGTAGAGTAGGTGCTTTATGCAGAGTGCAGGGGCACTAATTGTATTGCAGGTGCGCTATTATTAGAGCTGGCACATCCTCTTGTCAGTGTGGTTGCACTAGCCTAAATTGCATGAATTATGCTTGTTTTTTTCTTTTTTTTCTTTTGCTCCATTTTCTCCATTCTCCTTATTCCTTGCACAATTAAGATAAAACATACATTTTTTAAGCATTTTAGAGTATAAATAAATGTAAAATATGGAAATTTATGCCCTTAAATATCAAATATTTAACTCTTATCAGTCATTGAATTGGCTGTGCCTACGTCCATCTCGTTCATTTTTTTTCCCTTTGTGATGATCAACCTCTCTGCATTTTAAATGAGTGCCATCCTTCTATCCATCCACCATCACTTGATCCGTTCTTACCTACCATCGATAATATTTCGTGCCGTTAGAAATCGGTTAGTTTATATACTCCTCAACTGTGATAAAATTTTGGCTAACTCCAAGAGTTCATTTAACATCTCAGGTTTCCGTAGACCAAAAAATATCACTATTATAGACTTTTCAGTTCTTTCACTAAGTCTACCATAGCAATGACTGACTTTAGGTTTTGTATCTCAAGAATCTCCTTCTGAAACTTTGTAACGTATGTCCGTAAGCTATTGTTCGGTTTCAATTTCACGTACCAAATAAAATTTAAGTCCTTCTATGGGTTTTGAGTGCTACAAAATTGTACCAAATGCAACTTCTAGAATTCTCAAAGGAATTGATAATTTCCATGGGTCCAATAAACCACCTTAGAGTGGAATTTCTCATCATGGTTGACATGTGTCAATTTTACGTCATTTTATGTCCTATTATTTTTTTATTTTACATTTCAATTTCTTTTATTTAAAATAGAATTACACTTGAAAAAATTATATTGCTTATATTGTGCAAGATGCAAAACTTGAAAATGAATGAGATATAATGAGAAAATCATACAAGGAAGTGCCCCGAAGTGGCATGACCATGCCTAATGATAGCTTGACCATGCAATTTATCTAACCAGGCTGGCATGACCGTCCCCAAAATAGGTGTGAACATGCCCTAAGTTGCAATAGGCCACGTGACCATGCCACAACTGGGCCTAAACATGCCGACCCTCGCAAATGAACAATGTGACCACAACAAAAATGGGAGTGACCATACCAACGAGCAAGAAACTGTTTAGGAAGGAATTTGATGGCCAAAATCATGGTTCTTGCTATAAAATAATATTCTAGGGCTTCTAAGAGAGAGTTTTGCAACAAAGAAAGCTTGAAGGTTGAAATAAGAGAGTTTGGGAGAGGATTTTAGGTTTCTTTTAAGGGTTCCTCCTTCGGTTGAAAACCTCAAGGGAGAGTTACTCCTAACATTGTGAGTTGTGAGATATTAAACATGAGAGGGAAAGTTGTTGACTTTGTTGGGGAAATAATTTCTTATAAGTTTTTCATCATTATGTTGATTGTAATGGAATTTTATGAAGTGTTTTTCACTATGATTTTCTTCGTAATGAGTAGCTATGCATTTTTTTGTGTCTTTGTGATGTAGGGAGTAGTTAATCTATCATTGGTTTTCCATAATATTTTTTGTTAACCATTTTCTTGAGATTTTCAGAGTTGAAATGGTTGCTTAACCTTTGATCTTAATTTACTCCTAGTTTGGCCATCTAGAAAGTTAAAATGTTTCGTTAAACTAAAACCTCTAACGGTTACATAGTAGAAACAAAGGATTAATTATAGAATTTTGAATGGTTGGACATATTCACTGGAATTCTAAAATCATCAATCCCAGGGGATCAAAAAAGTCACAAAAAATGCCATGGGGATTGAGTAAGCCTCAACTTCTTGGATTATAGGCTTATTTTGACCTAGACATAGGCATAAGGTGTAACTTGTCCATGATTGACAACAATCACGTGGGAAAACATTTAGAAAAATCACGTTCACCGTGATCTCCTAATTAGAGAGGCATAAGACGTATACAACATGAAGAAACTCATGAATTTTTCCTCGTGTTTTTTTGCTTTCCTTCACACCTAAGCATTATGTTTTGTCAGGACTTTAAGAAATAAAAGTCTTTTTTAATATTTACCAAACTAGGATAACTAAATTAGTAAACTTGATCTTATTATGTGGAAACAAAAATTACACTTTACCCGTAGGATCGATACTTAATGCTATTGAACCACATTACTACTTGACATGGGCACCTGTGTTGTACGACTGACTTACGTCTTGGTAAGTTTTGACACATAAAGTTTATGGAAATGTTACCATAAAAAGGCGTTAATAATCGTTTATGCGAATAGGAATACTTTAGTTGAAAAATTTTAGGCATTTGACATTTTTTTATTTTTAATTTATGACTTTTTCTTTTTATTCTTATTTCTGTAGTATTATTCTTTTTTTTAAGGTGATGAATAATTTAAAAAGAAAAAAAAATCAAAATGATAAAAATAATGTGTTGTTATTTTATTTCCTATTTTTATTTGCATATTGTGTGTGTATTCACATACTAGTTCGTTGACAGGTCAGTGTGAGTTAGCTTGTTGTCTGTTGCATAAGTAATTGTTAATTTGTTATTTTTATGTTTAGTGTAGCAGAGGCTGACCTCGCCCTTTAGACCATGAGATTGATTGCACATTTAGGCATCATAGTAGATCACACTTGACTTCTGAATCACCACTTAAGGACTATGCCAACCCTTTTGTTGAAGAGGTTCACATGAGCATCAACTATTCCAATGTTGAGCCTAATACTTTTGAATTACATCCTACATAATGTAAATGGTTCAAAATAATCTTTTTTATGGGAATTGTCACTAGAGGCCCTAACCTTCACTTAGCTATTATTTTTTAACACTGCGCGACCTTATAGTATAACGGTGTCCCTAGTGATGTTATTAGAGTAAGTTTTTTTGCTATGTACTTAAAGGATAAGGCTAAGTTATGGCTCAGAGATAAATCACAACCTAGAAAACTTAACACAAAAATTTCTAGCCAAATACTCCCCCTCCATCAAAAACTATATAACTTAGGAATGAAATCACCTTATTCATTCAAATTGATGGAGACTCCATTTATGTGGCCTGGGAGATGTTCAAAGAATTACTCAAGAGGTGCCCACATCATGCTCTACCAGATTGGCTAATCATTCAATTTTTTTACAATAATCTCATAGATTCCCTCATATCCATAGTAGATGCCGCTGCAGAAGGATTACTCATATTTAAACATTTTAATAAAGCTTAACAATTAATAGAAGAAATAGCTAACAATAGTTTTCAATGGCCCGAAGAAAAAGTAACAAGCTAGAAAGTAACCAATGGTTTTGAATCTAATGACTTAGCTATCCTGACTACCTAAGTGGTTGTAATTTCCAAAACATTAGATAATTAGGGGATGAATCTGACATATAGACTGCGACACGATGATGAGTTAATTCAAGGACCAATGATAGATTTTAAAATCTAGGCCTTAGATTATAAAAATGCAACAATAAATCATGACTATGACTCACATTTCAACATATACAACCGTGACTAGAGGAACCACCTAAATTTCTCTTGGAACAACAACTACTAGCAATGGGGGAACAATTTGAAAAACCACATAGATAGTTGGCCAAACCCAAGAAACCAACTTTAAAAACCATAATAACCTCCAAAATAATAAGGTAGCTCGCATAACAAAAAGAAATAGTCTATAAGAAAAATAGTCATTCAAATGGAGAACACTTTACATAGCCAAGTTGTAGTCAACAAAATTTTGGAAACATAACTAGGATAGCTGGTGAGCTAAATGAAAATAGACCCCTAGAAGAAACTACTTAGTAATATTGAAATAAATCCCAAAAATTTGAACTTGAAGCAGTACAAAGTGGTAAGAATTGAGGATAGAGTAGAAAAGGAAGAAAACTAACCAAAAAATAATATGGCCATGAGAAATATGTTAGGAAAAGTGTCCCTTACCATCCAGATTAACCCGCAAAAAGAGTTCCACCTCCATTCTATTAAAAGATGCAGTAGGTCAACAAGGACCCTAGTAGTTTTACCATCACGTTTGTCGTAGGAACTGAGTTTACTGAAAAGTCAGCCCGTGATCTTGGAGCTAGTGTCAATATTATGTCTTTAAACATTTTTAAACAACTAGTAAGAGGAGAAATAAAGCCTACCAGTTTGATCCTTTAGTTACCAGACCAATTTGTGGCTCACCTTGTAGGCTTAATGGAATGCTTACTCACTGCTGTGGAAAGATTTACATTCCTGGCTGATTTTGTATTCTTAGATTTGAAAGCTGATAAGGATATGCAAGTGATTCTAGGAATACCTTTCTTAGCCATTGAAAAAGCCTTTGTTGATGTTAAGGAGGGGAAGGTAATTTTGAGAGAAAATTAACAAGCAGTTACATTTGATGTCTTAAAATTAGCAGAACTTTCCTAAGCCTATATGAATAAACAAACTCAAAATATTGAAAAGGTGGCTAGAGTGGTAAAAATCTAAAAAATGGAATTTGAGGATGTCCACTTAGATGAGAAATGGATAATTCATGAACTTTTGGGTAACTTGACTGACAAAAATATTACTCTTCTAGTAGGAGAAGCCCAACCACAAGATTCAAGCATATAAGGAAACCATTTAAGCAGATCGATAGGTAATGATTATCTAACTGAAAGTGAGAGGTTGATGAGTATACTTCATCAGTTGTCAGAATAGGATCAAAGTTTTTGGGAGGAAATTGATGACAAAACCTTATTGGAAACCCTAAGATAATTTGAGGTTTAAATGAATGATCAAGGATTATTACTTTGGTACTTTGATCCGAAAAACCCCATTTTAGGCAATTCTTGTGACTTTGTCCACTTGAAGACATTAACTAAGTGTTATCTTAGGAGGCAAATCGGTGTTATCAGATGTGTTGATTGTGTTTTTACATTTAAATGTGTTTGTACTGTAATTTGCTTCAAGATTTACATTGAAGTTTCATTTGAATTAGTTTTAAACCTTGTTTCTTTAGAGAGTTGATGCGCCCCTAGCGTGTGTAGTTTTTGTGCGTGTTTTTTGTCAATTTAATTCCCCTGAGACGGTGCTAAAAACTTGACTCGACCCACAAATATATATTAATTTATCTTTCAAAATATGGTCAAAAACTTGACCCAATTTATATTTAGCAGCTAATATGCAAAGTTGAAATGTTATAAAATATAGCAAATAGTTCACACACTATGAGTTCTACGCAAGTGCACGTATCACTTCAAGTAATATAGGATTTGCTGATTAAGCCCCGAATATCAATCCCATGAGGAAGAGAGGAAAGATGTCCTTAGTCAAATTCCAGTCTACTACTATTAGTCCTTAGTTTGGAATGTCGAATAAAATGGTGTTTTATTTAGCAACTACTCCTAAAGGCGAATGTTAAATGTAAGGATAGTAACTATTCCAAAATGTAAATATTAACTCTAAAGATAACCCCTTTTTTGATGAATTGGTTTGGAGAATTTAGAGATGTAAAAAAATACTATTCTTATGTAGTGAACTGAATAATGTAAAGGAATGAAATTCATTAAATATTGTATGTGCCAAATAGGAGAAATTTTAATTCTACACCGTGATTCAGTGTTATAGAAAATCATTGGCCAATCTCAGGTTTAGTCCCTAAATTTGTGGTTAGGCTGGGAGGATACCCAGAGCTCCCACTTCTCTTCTCGTGAAGGATAACACTCACTTTAGTTCTTAAACTCTAAGACCAAATTGGGGATTTTAGTCTGTCACCCTAAAATCTTCAATTCTACTCCCAAAAATATATGTATATTTTCCTCTTTATTTGCACTCAACCCCCATGAACTTCAACATCCATGGAATTTTAATGTGGTTCCACTTTATTGAGAATCACACCACCCTCTTGGGTCTTAATGCAATTACAACAAATTTGAACTCTACAACAGGCCCTTATTATAATGTAAATGAAGTGTAGGTAAAAACCATCACATTTATAATTAAAACTTCTTCAAACATGCATCCCAATATCCTAAACATGAATCCTACTCATTTCAAAAGAAAAATAAATAGAAAATAATGGCATAATCTTCTCATGTCGCTATTTCCGATAAAGAAAAAAGATTAAGAGAAACACATCACAAAGCACGAAGAAAACACAAAAAAAACTTTAGTTCATCAAAGCAAATCCACTAGATAAGTGTCCACTAGATAAGTGTTTAAAGATAAGTGTTTAAAAAATCATAAGATAAGGAAGAACACAATACTTAGCTTTTTTTCCTTGAAAGAAAGATGAAAATATCTCTGACAAAGTACCATGCCGATCCTACAGACTCTCTCAAAATCCACTCACCAATCCCTCTAAAAATGGTAGAAATCTACATTTCAACTCCTATTCTAAGATCTCTAAACATTTTCCACATTTTCCCCCTCACACACACACCTTTTTCTGACATAAAAACACTCTATTAAAGTGTAGGGACGAAAAATTTATTAAGAGATGCCTCAAGCAAACTTCCAAAAAGTGTCCAAATACATTGAATCTTCTAGAAATTTACCCACCATCACGTCCAAACCGTCTCGGGCCCTATCGACACCATTTTGTGTGTCGTTGGCGCCATTTTGGTTGTCGTTGGCACCATATTCACATTGTTTTCTACACTCGGGCACTGTCGGTGCCGGTTCATTCGCGATCGGTGCCCACCCTGCGCAACGCCACCTATTTGCTTTGTTTGGCTCCGTTTTAGCTCAGTTTTGCCCCGTTTCAGTTGCATTGTGTTCCTAACAGATAGAACTACAAAATAAGCATAAAAAATCCTTTTTTTAAAGCATAATTTCATTCAAAATTATGTAGGAAGTGTAAAAGAGATTAAACATAGAAAGACATCGAAATGTCTCAGGACATAATTTTCTTTCTTGCTTGTTTTTGCTCCAAAGTACACCGTTTGTGCTTCTTTTTCTCCAAAACTCCATTTCTTGTTTCTGAAACAAAAAATATACAAAATATCTTCCTTTAAAGTGCAATATCTTTTAAAATCACCAAATATAGGCATTAAAAGCATATGAAAATTTAAACATTTTTTAGGTGTATCAAAATCCCCGAAACTTAACTGTCAGTTGTCATCAAGTAACACATTTACTACATAAAATATTTGACTAATGATAGAGAGTTTAACTTCTAAATTTCTATAATTTGGTCTACTATATATAATAGTACAACATAAGAAAATTTTTTAACAACTTAAGTCGAAAGTATAAGAACATTTAGTAGTCAAGTTTAATATTTTTTATTCTCTATTTATTTCAAGAAGAATTACAATTTGTCATATTAAAGTCACTTAGAAATCAATATGAAAAATAACTTCTCGAGAACTTTATAAGTAAGGATATTAATACTCAAATTCAAGTTTAGAAAATGTAATAAAGTCTTCTTCCTCAAGTTCATTCAAGTGAAGCCAATTTTTGATTTGGCATCTCCTCAAGCTTCTCTTCCCGTACTTTTCTTTACTTTTTTTTTTCTTTTTCTTTTTTTTCTTTTAGGATCATTTTTAATCCTTTTATTTTTTTCCTTTTTCATGTGAAGATTACTATATTTGGATAGCCTTTAATAATTTTGAACTTCACTATTCTCTTCATAAAGTTAAAAACTTCTCACATTCCTTCACTATATAAATTCATATTAGCTTTGAAGATTTTTCATAAAGCCTCATTCTTTTCCTCTTACATGAAACTCTAAAATTCTTAATACTTCAAAAATACAATTTCCTTTACTTTAAATAGAAAAAGTATAGTCTTTTTCTTTCGTACCAAATATCTTAATTCTAGAATCAACTTTCATTATTGAAAAATTTTACTTAAGTCTACTAGATATTTAGAAACGCAAATATAGTTATCTAAAGTTAGCCTCTAATACCAAAGGTCATGTTAAATTAAATTTTTAAAATATATCTAATTGAGAATAAATAAAATTTAGTTTCATTCTTTTAAAGAAATTTTTCTTCCCCCCAAACTTAAATTTTTAAATATTTTGCAATCAATTTAGTAAAATATAGCAGGAAGAAAAAGTTAAAGTTAACTTTACTAACTACTACAACATCATATCAAATTCATATACATTCATAAATAGGATAGAATGACTGCAAGAGAAAGTAAATCTAGCCTAAAACATGCTTGCAATAATATTAAACTAAAAGGAAGTATATTCAATTTAAAATTTTATTTTTCTTCCAACCCCTAAACTTGATTTTTAACATGTATAGCATTTAGTTAAGTAAATATAGGTAGGAAAAAAAGTAGTTTAGAAATTCTATCTACTACAAATTTATATAAAAAAACATCTACAATTATTTATCAGGATAGAGAACACGTAGTAGAAAGTAAATCTAAACTAAACATACCAGAATGAAAATAAATAAACAAAATTCTAACTAGAATATCAGGATTTAGCATAGTAATATAAAAATGTTCTTCAAGTCCTATATATTATTGTAACACAAACACAAACATACATAATAAATGGGTCAATTCTTCCTTTAACTCATCATATCTCACTGACTTACTTCCAATTTCTAACGTAATCACTACACAAATATATTGGATACTTATAAATGATTTATAGATTCTAATCCTAAAGATAAGGTTATCCCTGATATATTGGTTCTCCAACACCAACACCAGGCATCACCATATCCCAATAATTAAGCACCTCTAGCAGTTATGAGGATAGTGTAAGATCATCCATAAGTTACTCATCAAATAGGTTTGTGACTCCTATCGAATGAAAATAAAGTTAGAGAAAAAAAGCAAAAAATTTGAGATGGAACTGTTACTGTCAAAATTCATGATGTCTCTTCTAAAATTCAAGTTTAGGTAAGACCCGAGTTGTAGTGGACTAAGGAAAATCAAACCACTAAGAATCCAGAAATCTACCAAACATCAATCAAAATGATTAATCCATACTAAATCAAACACAATACAACACTAACAATCATGACTCTTAAGCATACTAAATCGTACGACACTGATAACTATGCGTTGCCTCGCATAAAACACTTTGTTTAACGTCATCAGCTTCACAAATGATTCTACCTAGATCAAAATTCCAATTAAACAATCCTTGATCAATCACCCAATCTTTTCCACATCCAGCGATTCCTACAAAGTCAATAAATTTAAATTTTTCTTTCAGCTCTTCCTTTTTAGATTGATTCATATCTTTAATCCTCATATTTCTTTCTAGATACAATATTCTTCTAGTGGTTTTCTCAATTTTCATATTAATAGCATCCTTAAATTTTATAGGAAATGGATCTATATAAGATACTTCATGATCTCCAAAATTTTGGATCGGATTAACTCTAGATAATTTAGATTCTGGATCAAATTCTTCAAAGTTACTCTTGTCTTTCAATTCTTCCCCTTGCTACTGAGTAAATGGTAGAGGTGGCCTTTCTATATTTATCTTAGTTGAGGAAATAGGTTTTTCTAATTCATTAGGAATTTTTTTCATTGGTCATTCAATATCCTTATCATCATTTCTCATCTCAAAATTTTTTGAATTATATCCTTGAATTCTCTTCTAAATATTTTTTCAATAATTTTAAATTGCTCATCATTCATCACCTTATGGTTTATCTTAGGATCACTAGTTTATCTTAGGAGGTTTATCTTAGGATCACTAGGTAAAATCTCTGGGGGGTAACTATTAATTGCATTAATAATCTACCCTAGTTGGTTTTATATATTCATTATTGTGGTCCCTTGATTTTCCAACTCACTCAACATTTAAATCACAACCTCTTCTAACATTAATTCCTTCTCCTCATCTTATGGGTTGGAGTTAAATTGAGGCTCGTTCATTCCTTTCTCACTAAGGGATAAGGCTAAAGCATCATTGTAGTATAGTTGTGAGTATACCCACCTGTCACGTGGGTGACCCAGGTTTGATCCTTGGCAACGGCGCCAAAAACTTGATGCGCCCCTTGTGTGTGTAGTTTTGATGCCTGTTTTATGTCAATTTAATTCCTCTAAGATGGTAAGAAACTTGACTCAATTTATATTTAGTGGCTAATATGCAAAGTTGAAATGTTATAAAATATAGAAAATAGTTCACACACTATGGGTTCTACCCAAGTGCATGTATCGCTTCAAGTAATACAGGATTTTCTGATAAAGCCTCGAATGTCAATCCCACGAGGAAGCGAGGAAAGGTGTCCTTAGTCAAATTCCAGTCTACTACTATTAGTCCTTAGTTTGGAATGTCGATTAAAATGGTGTTTTATCTAGCAACTACTCCTAAATGCTAATGTTAAATGTAAGGATAGTAACTATTCCTAAATTTAAATATTAATTCTAAAGATAAACTCTTTTTGGATGAATTGGTTTGGAGAATTTAGAGATGCTAAAAACTACTATTCTTATGTAGTGAATTGGATAATGTGAAGGAATGAAATACATTAAATATTGTATGTGCCAAATAGGAGAAATTTTAATTCTCTATCCTGATTCAGTGTTATAGAAAATCATTGGCTAATCTTAGTTTTAGTCCCTAAATCCATGGTTAGGTTGGGAGGATACTGGCTCTCACTCCAGAGCTCCCACTTCCCTTCCCCTTAAGGCTAACACTCTCTTTAGTTCTTAAACTCTAAGACTAAATTGGGGATTTTAGTCTGTCACCCTAAAATCTCCAATTTTATTCCCAACAATAAATGTAAATTTTCATATTTATTTGCACTCAACCCCCATGAACTTCACCATCTATGGAATTTGAATGTGGTTGCACTTTGTTGAGAATTACACCGCTCTCTCGAGTCTTAATGCAATTACAACGAATTTTAACACTACATCGGGCCCTTACTGTAATTTAAATGAAGTGCAGGTAAAAATCATCACATTTATAATTAGAACTTATTCAAGCATGCATCCCAAAATCCTAAACTTGAACCCTACTCATTCCACAAAAAAAAAAGTTAAAGGAAAATATGGGCATAATCTTCTCCTGCCGCTATTTCTAATAAAGAAAAAAGAGTAAGAGAAACACTTCACAAAGCACGAAAAAAACATAACAAAAAATTTATTTTCATCAGAGAAAATCCACTAGATAAGTGTTTATAAAATTATAAGATAATGAAGAACATAATACTTAGCTTTTTCTCCTTGCAAAAAAGATGAAAATCTTTCTGATAAAGTCCCCCGCTGATTTATACAATGCTAGAACATTCCCTTACATATTCTTTTAAAATACCCTCACCAATCTCTCGAAAAAATATAGAAATCTATATTTCTACTCCTATTCTAAGTTCTCTAATCATTCTCCACGTTTTCCCTCACACACACACCTTTTTTTGACATAAAAGAACATTATTATAGTATAGGGACGAATTTCTCAAGAGATGCTTCAAGCAACCTTCCAAAAAGCATCCAAATACATTTAATCTTAAAGAAATTTGCCCAGCATCGTGTCCAAACCATCTCGAGCGTTGTCGGTACCATTTTAGACGCCGTTGGTGCCATTTTCACGTCATTTTCTATACTCGGACACTGTCGGGGCCCACCCTGCGCAACTCCACCATTTTGCTTCGTTTGGCTCCGTTTCATCTCGGTTTCATCCCATTTCAATTATGTTGCATTCCTAACAGATAGACCTACAAAATAAGCATAAGAAAACCTTCCTTTAAGGTATAATTTCATTTGAAAATGTGTGAGAAGTATAAAAGAGATTAAGCATAGAAAGACAACGAAATGTGCCAGGACAAAATTTTCTTTCTTGCTCGTTTTTGCTCCAAATTGCACCATTTTTGTTTCTTTTTCTCCAAAACTTCATTTCTTGTCCCTGAAATCAAAAAAATATGAAAGACTTTCCTTTAAAGTTCAATATCATTGAAAATCACCAAATATAGGCATTAAAAGCATATGAAAGATTGAACCGTTTTTAGGCTTATTAAAGTAGCAACCCTTATACTAAGATTCATACTACATCATGAGTTCTTACTCAATTATCAAGATTTTTTACTTTTGAAGAGTTTTGTGATGTAGCCTTTGTTGGACACTTGTCTTTGGCTTTTTCATTTTGTTGTTTACTTCGTACTGTCGTTGTTTTCTTTAAGGAGTTGCCATTTTATTTTATGTTATGTTTCTCTCTTCTCTGAATAATTCTCCATGTTAGATCATGTGAGTGAGCTCAAAGGTGAGGAATCTGCAGACTAGGGCAGGTGATAACCAAAATAAATAAAAAAAAGGATATGAGAAACCTTCATAAAATGAATTTTCACATTTATAATTCCAAAGCATAAGTCAAAATTGGGATCAACTTGGAAACCATTAAAACATAACTGCAAAGGATACCGTATAAAAGCAAACAACTAGAGAATTCAGGTTAATGTATCTATTCTAGAGTTCACATCTTCCTATAAGGACAACTCCCGATAGTTACTTATATTATAATTAGTCAAGACTACATAAGAAAACTCTCGATTGAGTTTATAATTTATTCTAAAAAAGTTCAAATGTTAGTGCCAATGAAAGGAATATCAAAATCCTATCCTACGGGTAGCAAGTTCCTAAAGATTCCAAAATAAGCTAGAGTTTTATCTTATTGTTGATAGTTTAGTTGAGGTTCATCCATTACTCTAGGTTTTAAATGTATGTCCACGTAAAATATAGTTAACACACCTTAATAACATGCAAATTAAATCAAGGTTGTCTTTAACTTCAGCAGTCTTGTAAAATAGAGTTATCATAAACATGTTTTAGTTTAATTAAATGGTTGTCTTTTTATTTTAGACAACCTGGTTAAGATTCCCATGCCTTTTTATCATGTTAGTGTTGTTGGGTTCTCTGATCTACTTATTTGAGAGATGGCCAATCCTGCCTGGAATGAAAGATTCCTTTCAGCAATCATGGGCTGTTTCGTCCAAGAAATTTTTGTAGACCCATGTATCTGAGGTTCAAGTTGAGTTCATTGATCATTATTCATTAACGATTCATTTAAGTATAAATGTCTTTTGCAATTTTTAGGAGTTGAAAATTTTAGGTGTCTTAAGACTTATTGGCTGATTAATTATTTTGTTTATTTTGCCTTTTTATATTTTATTTGTGTTATTTGAGATGACCTAGTCAAGATCTCGTGGTTCCATCATCCAGGGGTCATTAGGGTTTGCAGTTTGATTAGTCACAAGTAATTGAAAGAAATTTTGTAGCATCATGGGCTGCCTCCTCCAAAATATCTTTTAAAACCAGATTTTGTATTATTTAGATTAAGTTTTTTTTGCTTTTAGGGTGAATTTTATGTCATTTAACTTAGGTTGGTTTTATACCTTAGCCCAAATTTTTCCTGACTAAGGCTAAGTGTGCTTTATTCTCATATGAGAAGTTAAATCTTCCTTAAGCTCCAGTAACCTAGCTCTAGATTGATTTTAGATTCGTTAAACTTAATTTGAATTGATATAGAATGATTCTCTAGGTAATCAAGTTAACTTTATTTAGGCTGGTTGGATTATGCTGATTTTGAGCTAGCCCGAGTAAGGTCAGGTTGTCCCATTGGTTTAGTTAAATTTAGTTAAACTTGAATTAGGTTGGGTTGACACATTGATTTATTTGAATTGGTTTTACTAAAGTTTGGTAGATTTGATCCAGTGATTCTATTGAGTTTAGTAAAAGTTAATTTAAACATAAGGGAACCTAAATTTGGCTAAGTCCAAGTTAGGATTGACTTAGGTTAGGTCTAGGTTGATTTAGAACTAAGGATATTTTATGTAGAACTAAGTCTAAGTTTGGTTAGTCTTAGAATGGTTGATGTTTTTGGTCTTGGTTAGACCTAAAAGGTGCATATTGGACTAGTTCTAGTTTAGGTTAAACCTTAGGTCTGGGTTGGATCTAAGTTGAGTTCAACTTAGATTTAGGGTAGGTCAGGTTTAAAATGTGTTGGACCTAAAATGATTGTGCTAGCTCTAAACTAGGTTAGACCTAGTGTGTATGTTAAGTTCTAGTGTGGGTAGACCTACTTGATGGGTTAGGTCTAATGTTGATTAGACCTAAAGTGTTGGGCTTTGTCTAAGTTAAGCTAAACTTGGGGGATGGGTTAGGTCTAATGTGAGTTAGACCCAAATGATTGAACTAGGTCTAATTTAGGTTTTGAATTTGGTCTAATATGGTTTAGACTTAAGAATGTGGGTTGATGTTTGGGTTAGGTATAATTTGAATTAGTCCCAAATAGTTGGACTAGCTGTAATTTAGCTTCGACCTAGGTTTTGGGTTAAATTTAATATGAGTAAGATCTAGAAAGGTTTGTTGATGTTTGGGTTACATCTAAATTGAGTTAGACCAAATAGGTTGGTTGAAGTCCTAGATCTATTGTAGGTTAAGCCCAAAAGGGTTTGTTGATGTTTTGGTTCTAATGTAGGTTAGACCTAAGAGTTTTTGTAATAAGTATAAGTTAGATTAAAATTAAGGTTGAGGTTTAGGTCTAGTGTAGATTAGACCTAAGAGAATGACTTTGTCTGGGTTCGGTTAGACTTAAGGTTTAGGTTCAGGTCTAATGTAGGTTACACCTAAAAGATCCAATGCTAACTTAGGTTTACTATGGGTCAGAGCCAAGGATAAACCTAGGTTGAGTATGAGCCATGACAAGCCTAATTGTGGTTTAGGCTAGACCACAATTTTATTTGGTCCAATTTTGGCCTCACCTATATTAGGCTAAGCCAAGTTACACTTAAACCAAGTTTAAGCTTAAATTGAATTAGCCCTATGTTACTAAGGTTGATTTCATGGTTAGATGGGTTACCTTGATGTGAACCCCTTAGGATCAAGGCTTTAGGGTTAGTTTTATGTCTTAAACAAAATTTGGTAACAATTTGGGTAATTGTAAAATTCAAATTTTACAATTTTACCTATAATTTTCTAATTTTTTTTAGGTTTTAAAAGGTGGAAATCATCGGGTTAGCGATCAATTTCATTACCCTAAGTTTCCTTATTAATTTCTAATTTTTAAGTTTTCTTATTTTTATTTTAATTATTGTAATTATTTTTCAAAATAATTATCATTTTGATAGAAAATTTATCATTTTCAAGTTAGGGACCCCCATTGCCCTTGGAAAAATCAAAGGATATTCCCAAGATTAAAGGGAAAGCTTACCTCAAAATTTCAATTTTTTCCTCATAATTAATTTTAAATAATTAAAATACTGTATGAAATAATTAATTAATTAAAATTAAATATAATTAATTATTCTCAATTTTGTTTTCATTATTTTCCCCTATGTGTTCACTAATTTTAGAACTATTTTTATTTTATTTTTATGATTTTTCTACACCAAGTTATAAATTTTAAAGGTTTTATTGAATTAACTAAATTTAAATAATTCAAAAATTATTAATTATTCACTGAACAACACAATGCTAACTTGATCCTCAGTGTCGTCGAATGTCTAAGTGGCGCTCCTTGATAGGGTGTGTTTTCTACGTGTTTGCCATACTATATTGCAATCTAGTGCTCCCCTCCCCGCGATATGGTGATACGATTTAATTTCTATCATCTATTTTGAATACACAAAAATGGATGACATCGGCTCATCATATCCATGGGACAAAGAACTTAGAACCATCCATGATCAAACCCCAAGATCTCACTCGATTCTTAGTCGAATTACTCAGGGTTTGGTCCTATAACTTCTTATAAGTTAGAAAAACCAATCAATATGATTCAATAAGGATTGATTATTCATTCTTTTGCAAAAGACCAAACCTAAGGCTAATTTTTGATATTTTGACCCATACCTTGTCCCAAGAGGTCTGGCTTCAATTGGACTTAATAGAGCTGATCATCTTGATGCCGTAACCATTTCCTTCCTTCAATTTGAGCAAAAATTGGTCCTAGCTAAGGCCTAGAACAAATGAAGGCTCGGGTTGGTGCTGAGATAGGTTGGAGAGCTAATGAGGCCTTACTTTTAATTGGGGAGACCATCTTGAGGCTTAGGAAAGCTTTTGGGAAATTTATATTTGAATTTGGAAGATTTTATGTCAAGTGTGAAAAGTATTCTCGATTAGGGTAGAGAATTAGGGTTTACTAATAGTGGTGGTATGTGGACAGAGCGGATCGATTTCCTAAGTTGAGAGGAATAATTTCTTTGATGAGAAACGATGGTTTGGTAGGCTCAATATGGAGTTTAGTCATATGTAGAGGCTCTCAGGTTCCTTCTTTAAGCAGCCATAGGAGGTCATAAGAGAGCTTAGCTATGATTGACAAAGCCTGTGTAGTTCCTCCGAGAGTTCTCAAATATATTTCAGAGAGTTTTGGGTAGTGGAGCGCAACTTCATAGTTTCTATGGCGGCTTGATCATAGTGGTGATCAAAGAGGTGAAGGATGCATTTGAGGAAGCATGGACCTAATTGGAAGGCTTTTAAATGGATAACATAGTTCGGAGTGATCTGATTTGACCTACCAAGGAATGGTACAAGGAGGCTTAGCCTAGGTGACATGTGTCCTGTTCCATGGTGAGTCATGGTGAATGGTGCCAAGCTCACCAATCAATGGTTGGATTTAACCTGGTTTTCTTGATGTGTCACCCAAGTATCATGGTAAGTAGGTATTGAGTCTTGTGTGACATTAGTAAAGCGCCATTGGTCATGCGTTTGGGTTGGATTTATGGAATCTGTCTAAATGGATTGGGTTTTCTCTTGGCCAAGAGCCAAATGAAATTTTAAAATTTACTTAATTAATTAATTAAGTGAATTATATGGGTCGACCCCATTATGGCAATTGGGCTCACCACATGGTGTTATGACCACAAGGGGTGAGGCTCAATTAGATGACAATGTGGCTAATTAGTCAAAATTTGGCCAAATTTTAGGTAGGGCCAATTATTTTTGAACACCTAAAGGTGCTACCTAATTTTTTGGGTCAAAAGGGCATATTAGGGTTTAGGTCGCTTTCTTAGGGTTTGGCGAGGCTAAAGAGGCCTTTGGTGAAGGTAGGTATAAATTTAGGTAGAAACCCATAAATTGTTTAAAAATGGAAATTTAAATGTCGAGTAACCAACTAAAGATATATTTATTCCTTTTCAATTCATTTAAACAACCTTAATGTGATCTTAAACCTTATTTGAAGAGATAACTTAGAGGCAGAACATTCAAAATCATGTTTTCAATTCTGTTGCTTAAAAAACATAACCAATCTTAACATTTAGATGAATTTTTTAGATTTAAATAATAAAAAATATTTTAATTATTCACTCAACCATGTGACACTGACTTGATCCTTGGAGTCGTCAAATGTCCATGCGACGCTCTGTGATTGGGTGCACTTTCCACGTGAATGCCATGTTATCCCACAATCCAGTGCTCCCCTCCCCACGGTTTGGTGATTTGATTTAATATTAGCCGTCCATTTTTAATACACAAAAATGGACAACATCGATTCATTATCCCTATGGTACAGATAACTAAGAACTGACCATAACCAAACCTTGAGATTTCATGAGATTCTCAACCAAATCACTCATGGTTTGTTTCTATAGCTTGATCTAAGTTAGATAAACCTATCTATGCAGTTTAATGAGCATGGATTGTTTATTTCTTTGACAAAAAACTAAACCCGATGCTAATTTTAGGGATTTTGACCCATACCTTATCTCAAGAGGTGTGGCTTAAATGGGCTTGAAAGAGATAGTCGTCTTAATGACACGAAGCTTCACCATACTTCAATTGAAATTGAAATTGGTCCTAGCTATGAGCTAGATCAAATGGTGTTTTGGGTTGGTGTTGGGATAGGTTGGAGAGCTCGGAAGGTTGTAATTTTGATCGGGGAGATTGTCTTAAGGCTCGCAGAAGCTTTTGGGAGGTATAGATTTGAGTTTTGGAAGATTTTATGCCAATACTAAAAAATGTTTCTAATTAAAGTAAAGAAATTAGGGTTTGATAGTGGTGGTGGTCTGAGGATAGAGGGTATCAATTGCCTAAGTTGAGAGGAATACTTTCTATGTTGAGAGGAAAAGGTATGGGAGGCTTAATATGGGCAAACCTAAGAATAAAGCCAAGTTGAATATGAGTGTATATAACATTTCAAACTTTTATGCAGATTTGATAAAATGGTTTGAAAAGCTTAAAACTCTTCAAGAGTAATAATTCTATTACAAATCCAAATTGAGCATTGTGATTTCAAGAGGGCAAGTATAGGGTATGTTTGGGGTATTGACATTTGTCAGTTTTACATCATTTTACCTGCTATTTTTCTTTCATTTTCATCTTAGTTTCATTTATTTAACACATATTTACGCTTGTGAAATGTATTTTGTTGATGTTATGTAGAAGTAGGAATTGAATACAAAAGAGATGAAATGAGAAAATCAAGCAAGTGAGTGCTTCGAAGCGGTGCGAACACTTCTAAAGGCTACTTGACCATGCCATTGATTGATCCAGGCTAGTGTGACCACACAATAATTTGCTGTAAGGCAGCATGACCATGCCACAACCAGACTTGGCTATGGTGACCTTGATAGAAAAATGCCTTGATCACGCCAGAAATGGGAGTGACCACTCCAACAAGAAAAAAACACTTTAGGAAGAAAATTTGATAGCTCAAATCATGGAACTTTATAAAAATTCAGATCTTAGGACTTTTAAGAGGGAGTTCTAGATCAGAGAAGGCTTAGAGGCTGAAAGAAGAGAGTTTGAAGAGGTTTTGAGGGGATCTCTTAAGAGATATCTTCCTCCATAAGTTGAGAATTTCAATGGACCATTTTTCCTTACTTTGTGAGTTATGAGAGATTTTTTTTTGATGGGGGAAGTTGCAGACATTGCTTGAGAAATATTTTCTTATACGTTTTTCATCATTTTGTTTCTTGCAAGGGATTTCATGTGGTTTTTTTATATAATTTTCTCCTTAATGAGAGGCTAAACCTTTCTTTGTGTCTTTTTGATGTAAGAAGTAGTGGGCTTATTGTTGTTTTTTCATAATATTTTTTTATCAATTGTTTTCTTGAGCTTTTCATGGTCAATTTTGTTGGTTAACCTCTGATCTTAATTCATTCCTAGTTTGTCCAACGAGGAAGTTAAAATATTTCATGAAACTATGGCCTCTAACTTTTGTGCAGCGTAAATGAAATGTTGACCACATAATTTCTAGAGGTTTGAAATATTCGAGTGGAACTATGCAATCATTTTGGATGATCAAAAAAGACATGCAGAGTGCCATGGGGATTGAGGAAGCCTTAGCTTCATGGATTCTAAGCTTCTTTTAACTAAGACATAGGCATAAGGAGTAACTTATTGCAAATTGAAAACAATTAACAGAAAAAAATTTAGGAAAACCACGATTCTTGAATTATAGTGGCACGAGCCCCTCCTATCTTGAAGAAACTCATGATTTTTTCCTCCTATTTTCACCTTTCCTTTACCACAAAGTATTTTATTTTACTAAGAGCTTTAGAATTAAAAACCCTTCATTTGATAATCGTCAAGCTAAGTTAATGATATACCAAAATAATATGTTGTTTTAAGTATACATTTTTTGCTTATTTTTTGTGATATTGCAATTTAAAGAAGGGTATTTTCATATTCTTATTACAGGTATATCTTATTTATGCATTTGGAGCAAAAGTAGCAAAAGGGTGAATTTTGGAGCTAAAACAACGAATTTTGGGAATTTTGGCTCCAGATGCGCTAGATTGGCGCCAGAAGTGCCATTTTACAGAGAGCTAGTGCCAAAAGTACCATTTTACAGAGAGCTAGAGCCAGATGCACTAGATTTGGAGCATGAAGCGTTGAAACCAAGAATAACACATACTTAAGCAAGCTCGTGCCAGATGCACCAGAACTAGCCCCAGATGTACCAGAGATGAATTTTTGCGGATTAAGGACAAATTTTACAGAACTTGTTTTACATGGATTTTCAAAGAGACACTTGTTTCAGAACAAATTTTACATGGATTTTCAAAGAGACACTTGTTTTATACACCCCTTGAAGTGATTCAATACATCTAGACACTTTGGAAGGTTTTTTAATGAAGGGATATGTCTCTTGGATCATTGGACGTGTCTTCTGAATTCAAAAGGGCTTACTTTTGGATAAAATTTTGGAGGAAATTTTGAATTCTTCTTGGAGGAAGACAACCTTTAATAAAAGTAAGGGTTTTGAAGAACTTCAAGGAGGTGGCGTGCAAGCGAGGTGAAAGAGAGAGAGAGAGAGGGAGAGAGAGAAAGTAAATAGCTTGGAGATTTTCTTCAAGGATTGCAAGAGGAGAGGAAATGTGAGAGATTTTTTCTTCATTACATTTCTAATGAGAATTGAGAGTGCTTGTAAGGAGAGAAAAACATGAAGAGAACTTATAGGGATTTGCATGAGAAGGATTGTGAGATAAGTTGTGTCTTTAATTTCTTTTGTCTTATAAACTTGTTTTTAATTATGAAATTTGTGTTTTGTCGTATCCTTCTCATGAATTCTGAGTAGTATTCTTTATCCTTCTCCCTACTTTGAGATATAGCTTTGTGAAGAATTGATTTTGTTTTATACGGTTTTAAATTTCAATAATTTATGATGATTCAAAATCCAAACTTCATTTACTTATTGATCTAGCCAATTGAATTATTAAATTATGTTGAGAAACATATGTTCCTAAAGGGCTACGATTTCCACAACATAGTGAGAATCACATTCTATTTCATGGGAGAGAATGTCATCCATGGATTTTAATGCAAATAAGTAGAGAAATATAATTTGTTGGATACAAAATTGGAGATTTTAAGGTGACAGATTAAAATCTCAAATTTTATCTAGTTGATGGGAAACTATTGGAAGATTGTTACCCTTTAGGTGAGGGAGTAGTGGGAGCTCTGGAGTGGTAGTTGGTATCATCCCAGCCTGTAGTTGGTATCAGCTCTGGAGTGGTAGTTGGTATCATCCCAGCCTAACCACAGAATTAAGGACCAAACTCTGGATTAGTCAATGTTCATTATGCATTTAGAAGTGGGTAAGGAATAGGATTGCTCCTATTTGACACAAAACAATTCATATATATTTTGTCATATGATTTTAATTTCTTCACAATCCATATAATCTTTGTAAAGGGGAAGGATGCTTTCTTAAATTTGCACTCTTTGTCACAAAAACTTGTTTAGTTTTCATAATTTTTCTTTTAAAAGTTTAGCACTTAGTTTAATTAACTGTCTTTTTATTACATTTTCTTAACATTCACTCTATTACATTATATTAAAATTTAGCACTTCACTTTATAGTTTAAAATTGTAGTTCACATTATAGTCTTAAGAATTTACTAATAGGCATTTCCAACTTCCTTATGGGATCAATATTTAGGACTCCATTATAGCCCGTTATTACTTGAGTGATATGCATACTTGTGTTATTTTTAGGAGATTTGTCAGTTTAAAGATTTTTAAAAGATAAAACTATTTTCATTAATGATAATCATGTTGAGGTTAATTTGCATATTTTTTATTGTATTTATCTTCTGTATTTTGTAATATTGAAAGATATTTGCAAAATTAACACACTAAATCCACCGGCAACAGTTACTGACTTATTAAAATAGAGTTTTTTTTGTGGAAGCAAATATTACATTTTTCTTGTGGGATTGATATACGGTGCACTTGAACCACATTACTACTTGACATGTGCACACCCATTGTATGACCGACTCACAATTTGGTAAGTTTTGGCATTTTAGTGGTGTATAAAAACCAAAAATATTATGCATCGATGATCCTTAGAAGGCATATTTCCTATTCAAATGACATAATAAGGTCAGCAGAGTCGCTCTGACCCTTAAACGATTTCGAAGAGAGAACCTTAAACTTCTTTGGTGGCTCAACTTCCATAATATGTCGTGCGAACACATTCTTAATCCAGTGATAAAATTCAATTAATCATGATGGCGCCCTCCCTTTAGCATAGATACTAAGACTCCTTGACTCACTTAACGGGTTTGGCTTCCTGTTGAGCTTGTGGTTTGGGTATTAGTGGATCAGGTTACGGGACAGGTTGCACACTTCCTTCAAGCACCACTCGAGCCAGCTCTACAATTTGACATGCCCTCTGATAATGGAACCCTTAGATTTTTTGTAGTACAAATTTCTGAAAGTACTCCACAATGGATGATTCTCCTTGATTTGTTCCTTCACTCTGGCGTGCTCCTTGCCTTGTTGAAGGCACAACTCCACTCTCACTGCTCCTTTTAGGATGTTCGATCCGAAATTATCTTGTAGATTATGCTGAAGGAATAAAGCATTGGTCGAATGAAGGAAATATAAATAAAACACAAGTAATACTTAGTTTTTCTTGTAAACTTTATGAGATTCCATCTTAGTGAAAATGATCCTTCTGTTTAAAACTCTTTGACAAGTTATTACAAAATTGCATGACTGACCCTCAATTTAATGGGAACTTTACAAGAATTATAATCCTTAACACCCTTAATGATTTTTAACTAAATAATACATATCTTGGCCTTGTAACCATCGTTCTACATCTGTAACTACTCATGACAATGCTTCATATTTGCAACAGTTAGGCATAAACATTTGGTATTTAGTCAGTTGACCCATAATCGATTGAGTACTCTTCGTCTGATAGAATAGTATTTAGTTGAATGTCGATCTTTCATAATGATAGATGCCTATGGAGAGAGTGTTACATGGTCATGCAGTGTTCATTGTGTCGGTCAGTGTTTAGTTCAGTTGACTTCATGGGCCAACCGACTTCATGACTAATGTCTAAACATGAATCTTCTTATGTGACCCAAGTGTCTTTTAGAGATCTATGCAGGCATATTTCTGATATACACTTTGTTTCTTTATTATTTTACTTCCTCTTTTTCCAAGATAAAAGTAAACATATGTTAAATTAATGATATTGCTTGGGTGTGTGCCCTCGCTTCTCCCAAAAAAAATATTATAAATCTTTATATTACTACCTAATTTTTATTCAATTTCATATTAGAGTTTAAGAATATTGGTAAAATCCACAATATAAATTAAGTAATCATAAAAGATTATAAAGTTAATTAATAATTTGTGCTCATGTTGATTTTTTTTTTCAGTTCCATCCATCCCTCTTCCCATGTGACCTGAGGGCGAGCAAATACATGCATATCATCCAAATGATTGCTACTTATAAATTAAGTTACACTAATATGGATATGGAGACACAAACACAACACGACACATACACGTGACACTTCAATTATTAAAACTATTGGAAACAAGCACTTTTCAGAGACATATGTTGTCGGCTATATTTTTTTGAAAATAAGATTTTAAAATTTAAATTTGGAATTTAATGTATATATACAATGTAATTTTAATTTTGTGAAAATGGTATCCTTTTATTTTTTGGAAAATAATGAGACTGAGTAGACCTCATATATCTAATAGTTTAAACAGCTGAGCACAATACAATAAATGATATATCATCTTGGAGGATGGACATATCACTTATTGGTATGCTTAACTATCAAAACTTAAAAGTTTATGACTTTATTTTGGTTTGCAAAATTTGTAGCCTACAAATTCCCCTATCTAATACACAGATTAGATAGGGTTTAGATTAATCTGGGTTCTTAAATTCCCTATAGGAGCAAGCCCCTATAGTTAATTACATCTTAGACAACCGAAGTCAGCTAAAAAAACTCTCGATAATGATCAGAGATTTTGCCTTCTAGAATTCCACTTTCAAGCTTCCATGATTGTTCATAGGAAAAGTCAAATGGGATAGGTTCAAATATGAACAATTATTTTTGGAATCCAAAGGAACGAAAAGTAAGAGATGTCGAAGATACTGAAAAATGTGACATCTCAAACTAATCTAGTCTAGGGTTTGGCTTTACGTCTTTGAAAGAGAAATTATTTGATGTTTCAGTCCTGCAAATTATTTAGATGTTCGAGACTTATATTTGTATATCATATGCAAATAGCCTGAGAAAATTTGAGGATTTATATCGTACAAGACAACAATCTCGGAAAGCCTAAAAAGTTTAGGACTTATATCGTACGATATAAAAATTGTAGAAAGTCCTAAAAGATAATGTGAGGATTTACGTCGTGCAAAAAAAACAACCTCGACGTTCTATAGGTATGTTATTTAAATCTATTGAGGTTCTGCATAAGCTCATCCTTCCGTTTTTGGTAGTTGTCTCGACCGTTGTCCGGAGATGAATCGTTAGCCGACCACGTCGTCGTCTCGTTCCGAGAAGAGGAGAGAGAGAAGAGGGAATAACAAAAAAATTATTCCTCGAACACCCTATCCTAAGGGATTGCACAAACATACTAGAAAGGTAGCAACTAAAGTATGAATACTAGTAAATGTATACAGTACAACAAAGAACAGACGAAAAAGAATATGTTGTAAGAGGTGATAGGAAAGTGCATGAGATATATAGTCAAGTATAGTACGGTACAAAATAAAAGGAAATATGTAGAAAATAAAATACAAAAATCAAATAAATAAAAGCATACCTGATCAAATTCTGCTAAAGCTTCTGAATCCCTTGTTAGTTCAAGAAGGGAGAGCGTGGAGAAAAGATTACAAGAAAGAGCATTTCCAAAAATCGCAGCACCATATTTCTCCAAAGTCTCCGAAAAAAAAAAATCGCACCCCATCTTCTCCTCCCATGGGTAGTTATAGGTAGAGATGAGAGAATGGCTCACCAGCGGTGAGCATCGGTACGGTGAGGAGAATCACCCACGAAGAGTGAAAAATCTAACGAGATTCAAAATAGGAAGGTTATCGGACTCGTTTAGGCAGGAAAGTTCGTTACAACAGGCTACCGACGAGGCTACCAGCGAGGCTACGGGCGACGAAGGCTTAGAAAAGGAAGGGATGACCGACAAACCGACAAGGGATTCCACGGTTCGGCTAGGGCAGAAAAAAATAGAGACGCGAGGAAGAAGTAAGAATTAAGTTTTTTAAGAGATTATTTTCTAAAAAAAAACTTTATAAAATATATATATATATTTTTAAAGAAAAATTTTGATAAAATATTAAATTTTGTGTGATCCACTAGCGCTCGGAGCCCCGACAAAATGGGTGTCCTCCCTAGCTAAAATTGACGTCCCGGATGCAATAGCGCAGTTTGTTTCAACATCCGGAGTCATCTGGATAAGGTCATCGACGATTGTGCCAAATTAAATTTTATTCGCGCGTGGTGTGACCAACAAAATTATTTTGGCCTGACCGGAGTCGTTTAACGAGTAAGATGAAAATATTGACCGGTCCTTGCATAAGCAACTACTAAAGACAATTACGATGCTCGCAGTGGCAAGTCAAACATCACACGCGTCATGGGATCCATCTATGTCTTTCAAATCCCTATGGGAACTCAATAAGAGCTTCAATATGTTGGATTTTCAATCGACTCAATCAAATGTTGAGGATCTGAAACCGTCCATATGAAACCGCACAGAGCGAAGAAATGACTTCAATTTCTAAGGGGTGTGGGTCCCATTCTAGTCCTCTAAGAGAGTCAAAACAGAGAAATCTTAAGGCTAAATCCTAGGGTTTCTAAAGAATGGAAAAGAAGACCTCAAAATGAGGAAAAGAAGACCTCAGACCTCAAAATGAGGTCAAAAAATGGACCCCCAATAGGTGTGGTGTGCTACACAAGCACGACGCGCCTATTGGCATTGACCAAAACGATCAACCCGATTCCTCATCAATGTCCAAGTAACCATACTCGAGATAAATAAAATGTCAAGTTTGAAGTGAGGTGTAGTACGGTTTTTGCTGGGGATGAGTAAATGAATTTTCAAACAATTGTGGGATTTGGATTTTCGAATGATTTCAAATGTCAATTTTTCAAAGTATATACAAAAGAAATACTCAGAATTTGGCTATGATATTAAAGAATGCGTGGAGAAAGGATTCAAAAATATGACCCTAATTCCGAAGAATGTGGAGAAAATAAGTGAAACAAAAAAAGGACTATATCAACTCGGAATACCGCTGGGGAAGTTACATCCGAGCTGAAACTGTCGAACAAAGATATCGTCTGTTGTCTTAGGATTTATTACGGGGTTAGAAGTAAAACTCCATACCCAACCTAAGCGAAACAGAGGAACTAGAACCACTCAGAATACCGTTGGGGAAGTTACATCCAAGTTAAGAGACGACAAGAGAATATATGTCATGCTAGGAAGGAAAGCACTCGGACTTAAATCCAACCTAAGTGGTGACAAAGGAAATATGTCTGCTACATTGGGGAGGAAAGCACTGGGACTCACATCCAACCCAAGGGGTAGCGAAAAGATCAGATTGAGAAGGAAAGCATGGGGACTCATATCCAACTCAAGGGCTGATCGAAGGGAATCAGAATTTAGGTATCGTCCCCAAAATGAGAGTTGAAATTTGGGTATCAACCTCGAAAAGAGAATCAGAATTTAGGTACCGACCTCGGAGAAAGGGAATCAGAATTTAGGTACTGACCCCGAAATGAGAGTTGAAATTTGGGTATCAACCTCGAGAAGAGAATCAGAATTTTGGTACTGACCTCGGAGAAAGGAATCAGAATTTAGGTACTGACCCTGAAATGAGAGTTGAAATTTAGCTATCAACCTTGAGAAGAGAATCAAAATTTAGGTACCGACCTCAAAGAAAGGGAATCAAAATTTAGGTACTGACTCCGAAATGAGAGTTGAAATTTGGGTATCAACCTCGAGAAGAGAATCAAAATTTAGGTACCGACCTCGGAGAAAGGGAATCAGAATTTAGGTACTGATCCCGAAATGAGAGTTGAAATTTGGGTATCAACCTCGAGAAGAGAATCAAAATTTAGGTACCGACCTCGGAGAAAGAGAATCAGAATTTAGGTACTGACCCCGAAATGAGGGTTGAAATTTGGGTATCAACCTCAAGAAGAGAATCAAAATTTAGGTACCGACCTCGGAGAAAGGGAATCAGAATTTAGGTACTGACCCCAAAATGAGAGTTGAAATTTGGGTATCAACCTTAGGGAAAGGGAATCAGAATTTAGGTACTGACCCCGAAATGAGGTTGAAATTTGGGTATCAACCTCGAGAAGGGAATCGGAATTTAGGTACCGACCTCAGAGAAAGGGAATCAGAATTTAGGTACTGAGCCCAAAATGAGAGTGTGTAGGAAGAATGTCAAAACATGTGATGTTTTGCAAAATTGTGAGAAAGAAGTTGAACCTAATGGGATACAGAAACAATCAATTTGTGGCGTGAAGGAATAATCAAACAAAATTTTCTTTTGAATTTTCATGATGATTATATATATATATATATGTTATATATATATATATTAAAAGATTGAACTAACATGAAAGAAGAAATGAAAAAGAAACAAAACAATAAAAAAAAAGTCATATATATAAAATATATTGCAAAATTAGTTTTTTTTTATTATTTAAATATTTTTTTATTACAAATTTATGTTCGGACCCAGTTGTAATTAGAACATCGGTGCTTCTAAGAACAAGACTTTATTTCTAAAGTTTGCTCTTTCGAAACATCATGATGCATAATATTTCTTCAGATATCATCCATTAATAAGAAGCATAGGTCGTTCTCCTTGACAATTTATCAATTGGTAGGCTCCTCCAGAGTAGACCCTTTCAACCACGAACGGTCCTTCCCAGGTTGGTTCAAATTTACTTCCTATCTTGCGATGTACAAGGATAGGTCTTCTAAGGACAAGAACCAAATCAGCAACTTTAAAAGTCCTGGGGTGGACCAATTTGTCATGCGCTTGAATTAACTTGGCTTGATACAATTCCAAATTTTGTTGTGCTACCAATCATTTTCCTTCCACACTTTCTAATTCTTCCAGTCGTAATTTTACATTTTCTTCAGTAGTGATTTTGTTGGCAATGACAACTCTGAGAAGGAAGTTGAACTTCTAAAGGTAACATAGCCTTGGACCCATACACAAGAGCGTAAGGTGTAGACTGGGTTGGAGTTCTGAACATAGTTCTATAGGCCCATAAGGCTTCTAATAACTGCTCGTGCCGATTCCTTTTGTATCCGTCCAAGGTCTTTTTAAGAATTTGGACGAGAGTCTTATTAAAAGCCTCGCCCAAGCCATTAGCTCTTGGATAATAAATTGTAGAATAACGCCAATAAATACCATGTCTTCTGACAAAATTATTGATCTTCGTGCTTTTGAATGCAGACCCATTGTCTGAAATAATTTTGCGTGGTATTCCAAAATGATAGAAAATTTGATTCTTGAAGAACTGTAAGATGTGTTGTGCTTTCACTTCTCTCAACGGTATTGTCGGCACTATTTTTGGTGTGGGGTTTGC
>NW_018229435.1:0-265 GCF_001263595.1 Phalaenopsis equestris | reverse complement strand
GCCTACTTAGGCTAAGGGTGAAAAGAATTAAATGACAGGGCTAGACTAGAGAAAAGTACTTAAGAAAAATCCCACCTGGACCTGAATTTTTCAAGATCTCATATTTTGTATGGTATATCTGGTCATCACTCTAGGATGCCTACATGAGAGCTCTTCATAGAGATCAATTTGGTATGTCATGCCAAATCATTCTCGATAGCGTCTTAACCCGGGATTAAAAAAAAAAAAAGAGAGATTTTGATATGCTCTATAGAAAAAATCTGAA
>NW_018229434.1:0-410 GCF_001263595.1 Phalaenopsis equestris | reverse complement strand
CCATCACCAGTGTGGGTTCACTCTGATGCTAGTTCGGTTTTTTCTACTTTTCACTCCACAACACTTGAACAAGGACAGTCTGTAGGAGCATTTGTAGAATGTCCACGTTGCAATGTTCTACATCTAGAACAATATTGTAATTATGATGATTGCTTATCAACTAACGAACTGATAAGATATGATGATCTGCCGATAGATGATGCAAATACAATTCAGCATTATCCGTGGGATATCTATCATGCGCCAGCTCAAGTTGAGGCATATAGTCCAGTGGAAGCAATACCACCACTGACATGCAACCGCTTATTGATAATCAGATTAATGATGAAACACATTATCCAGCATATCCAAGTAATGTTGAGCTTGCGAAGATCGATAACGTTAAATGTAACGTTTTTGAACATTTTGAA
>NW_018229433.1:0-231 GCF_001263595.1 Phalaenopsis equestris | reverse complement strand
AAATTGTATAAATAAGTCAAGGATGTCCTAGACCTTCACTAGTCTCACTCCTCACATTTATAGTTCTATTATTCTGAATACAGAAATTTAAAATAGCTCTATCTCTAGTTACCTCACTATGGTGATAGGTCGGTAACCGAGTAGAGGAAATGAAATAGAGTCACGTCTTAGAGGTGGCATTCAGCATGGAAGCATCAAAATTTACCTGTTCTCGCTGCTTTATCTTCCATG
>NW_018229432.1:1074-1469 GCF_001263595.1 Phalaenopsis equestris | reverse complement strand
ATTTTGACCAGTCAACCACCACTATTCATCATCTCGTTCCTCCTAAAAACGTCATTTTCGACCTAGGGTTTGAAAGATCTTGGATTGGGAGGCAATTACAAGGCTTTTTGACACCATATTTGATCATCTTTAGGTAAGAGCTTCACTCCAAGATAAAATTATTTGATTTTCACCATGGATTTCTTCATCATTGAGGAGATCCAAAAAATTTGAGAATGTGAAGAAAATTTGGGAAGAAATTCATGGATCTCAATGTTGAACTCTTTAAATTACCATTGGAAGCCATGATTTGCATATTTGAAGTAATTTTTGGAATTTTTCTATAATTTGATTAGATTAAAATGGCTCCACGTCAAAAGAGAAGAGTTGAGTTTGATGAGTCTCGCTTCGTCAAT
>NW_018229432.1:0-1043 GCF_001263595.1 Phalaenopsis equestris | reverse complement strand
TATTTAAAGGAAAGAAGTGTATACAAGATCAAGTTTTTGAAAGTCCGAGAGGAGAAATTGAACGAGTTATTGCCGAGCGGAGGTGGGAAAACTTCTGTTACACCACCAATAAAGCTAATGCAAATGTTGTGAAGGAGTTCTACTCCAATGTAATTTATTCTGATGACAGAATCGTTCAAGTGCGTGGATTTCTTGCTGAGTTTACTGCCGCCCGCATCAACACTTTTTATGAAGTCCCCAATTCTTATAGTTGTCAAATGACAATATGAATTCCTTTAGTATGATGGAAGGCCCCCTAAATGATGTTATCAACTTTCTCAACTTAGTATGATGGAAGGCCCCCTAAATAAAGGAACGTGGAAGATAAAGCAGCGAGAACGGGTAAATTTTTCTGTTTTCATGTTGAATGCCACCTCTAATGCATGGAACTATTTCATTTCCTCTACTCTGTTACCGATTTATCACCATAGTGAGGTAACTAGAGATAGAGCTATTCTGAATTTCTGTAGTCATAATAATAGAACTATAAATGTGGGGAGAATTATTCTTAAGAATATATTGACTACGGCGAGGAGTGAGACTAGTGGAGGTCTAGAACATACTGAACTTAGTTATACAATTTGCAAACTTTCTGGACCAGATATTAGAGATGAAGAATGGGTTTACCCTATGAAACCCATTAGTAAGGCTAATTTGAAGACTTATGAATCCCATGAGAAATGGAGAACTGGAAGTAGAAGTCAAGAACCTTCTACTAGTAGAGATGTCCCCTCTATAAGTTATGACCTTCCACCTTCTAGTTCCTCTACCCTCTCTGATTTAATGAATGAGTTGACCTTGCAGCGGAAAATCATCAAATTAATAAATGAAAGGATTGGAGGTTTAGAACGTCGACATGATTACGATAGCGAGTACCTTCAAAGGCATTCAGATTTTGAGGTAGCTTATTATGAAGCTCAGGCCCGACACTCAGAGGTGAGCCTGATGCTACTTTTCTTGAGTGCCCCAAATATACTCAGTATCAGCCCAATCCACCTGCTGAT
>NW_018229431.1:0-1077 GCF_001263595.1 Phalaenopsis equestris | reverse complement strand
TTCACAAGTCTTTTAAACATATTTTTGTTCTTAGTTATGAAGCCAATAGGAGCCTAATAGGTGCCTCAAATACCTCTTCAAAATTTGGCCAAATGAAGAAAACTGCCAAATAACTACCTCCAACGCTTAAGTGCAGCCTTCTTTTTGTTTCACCGGCGCTTAGGCACCAAAACACTTTAGCACAATTTTCACCTTTTTACTCCAAATTTGATCCATTTTCACTCCTTTAAGCAATTTTCACCTTTTTACTTATACCTGAAAGAAAAGAAACAAAAAAATACCTTCCATTAAAGCATAATATCTGAAAAAATAGGTATAAAAATGTGTCTAAAAATACTATATATTTTAGCTGTTTCATAGACCTTACCCAGAGGAGTTAGATGCTGTACCCTACCCTAAGGGTTTTGTGTCACTGAAATTCAAGATATTTGACGAGACTGGGAATCCCAGGCAACATCTAGCACTTTTTCGAGCCAGTTGTGGCAACACACAAGGTAATGAAGCCTTACTCTTTCAACTGTTCGTCAGCAGCCTATCAAAGATTGTTTTTGATTGGTATGTTGAGTTACCTAACGGATTAGTGAAGAAATTCACCGAGTTAGAATAGATGTTCGTAAAGAGATTTGCTGGAGCACAACATCATGTTTCTATTAGAGTTCTCGTAGTGGAGAAGCAAAGACCCAACAAGACTCTAGTGGATTATATCTTGAGGTGGAGAAACCTTAGCATGAAGTGTGAACCTCAACTCAATTAAACACATAACATGTGACTGAGATTTTACTCAAAAACATACACGGGCCAGTAGCTTTCATGCTTAAGGGACTCACCACACGTCCTTTGAGAAGCTACTAAGCAAAGCCAACAGTTTTCAAGAGGAAGCTAAAATATGGATTCTCAAGAGAAAGCAGAGAAATCCAGGACAACCAGAGCATTTGAGAAGAGGTCTGGGAGAGTGACAATAGTTGATAAGGGGAAGCAACTAATAAAAATATAGGCAGAACATTCTCATCAAAGTTCCCAACAATCTTTATAGCATGCTCAACAAAAAACACAATAGTATGGACAGTCCAACCAACA
>NW_018229430.1:0-8452 GCF_001263595.1 Phalaenopsis equestris | reverse complement strand
GTGGTCATCATGAAAATATATCGTCAATAAGAAGAGCTCAACAACAACAGCAAGGAAAATCCAGTCAGAGGAACTTGGCGGAAGCAACATGCACTAGGGAGTTCATGGAAGAATTCATTCAACAAAGCTTGTAAGTCTTGAGGGCTCAAATAACTAACCAGATATCAGGGCATTTCACATAGGTACTCAGAGCGGTAGCTCCTATAGGGGCTACACAAACTCCAGGAGGAGAACCAGCCCAGCTGGAAGCAACCAATCCCCCTCGAGGAGAATCGTCAACAAACAATGAAAGAAGAGCAATCCACCTACAGGAGAAACCCAATGACGTGTTATACCAAGATAGCGCTAGATCTGCCCCTGTAGAGGATATAAATCAACCGATGCGAACCGAGGCACCACGACAATCGGAAAATGCCTTCTCACTACAAGTCTCAGAAGCTAAACCCCTAGAGAAGTTTGAAATGTCTGTCCTAGAGCCATACAAAGGATGCTGACGACCACCTCGCATCATCTGAATCTTACATATGTCCACTAAAAAATCTCTAACGCTCTCAAGTGTAAGTTGTTTCTTACAACATTGAGGTCGCCTTCACTGAGATGGTCCCATGAGTTACCAGTGGAGGTGATCGCCTGTTTTGTGGAGTTTAAAAGGCTCTTTCTATCTCAGTTCTCTAGCATGCTGAGACCCAAAATGAGTGTCCGATCCCTATGACATTTGGAACAAAGTGTCAATGAGAGCATGTTATCATTTATTGTGCAGTTTCATAGGGAAATATTGAATGTGAAGGACTTGAAACCCGATATGATCTAGTTTGCGCTAACTTAGGGGGTGAGGTCGGAGAGACTCTACTTCTAGCTTGACCTCGCGGAGCCGCAAAGTCTGGTTGAACAGTTAGAAATGGCCAATGAGTACATAACTGCATATGAAAACGCCTCCGAGCTCGCCAAACATAGGCACTAAAAGAGGCAGTCGTGGGACAGCAAAAGGCAACTAAGACTGAGTGAAAGACCGACCGTCTACCCACAGTACGGAAGCCACCCCAACAACAACTCTACCCATCATCTTGAGGACCAGAGGAAACATATGAGGGCCCAACACCGCTGAGTGTCCCATTATCATGAATAACCCTGGTACAACCACAGGTTCCCTGAGCGACCCCTTTGAAGGTGTCCATTACAGAAATAATGGATGTCATTCAAGGCAAGGAATTCCTTAAGGGGATGGTTTGCATATCAAGTTTACCCAATGTGTGATTCTCTCTAGTGAGAATTTCACCACATCACTTCACGTTGTGTGCTCAATTTGGGTCACACGCCTTAGAGCTACTGAACCCTTTGAGTGCACATTATATGCTCATAAGTTTGTCATATGCATGTGTGTTTTCATAGTGAGCTAATCCCTATTAACTACTTATATGCAACAGTATAACAATGTCTCTGATTATATTTTCACTTATATTTCCTTACTTTGCAATATAGTCAAAACTTGATCCTAAAGAAAATAAGAATTTAATTCTTTAATTTATATATTGGGATACTACGCAAGTATACGTATCATTATCAAGTATAATATCGTCATCAAGTTATTAAGATCTGAATATCGAACCCACAGGGATATTATGCAATATGTTCTATTGAACACAGAACTTTCTATTTTAAAAAGACAATTACTTAAATTAGAGATCTATTCACAGTAATTAAAATTCAATTCTTTTTGGTATTTTTGATATTTTGACAAAACAGTAACAATTTAAAAAGATAAATTGAGTTTATGTAAAAGAAAAACACTAAATTTAAACATATCTTTCTCCTTATCATGAATCAGTAATAAGCATAGGAATTTTGTTGTGGCAGTATGCAAATTGTGTTGTGTCAAATAGGAGCAATTATATTATTTACCCTTGCTAGAGATGTTATAAAGAACATTAGTTAATTTAAAGTTTGAATAGTTTTGAGGGCCGACTAGGCAGGGAAGATATCATCTCTCATTCTAGAGTTCCCTCAATTCCCTCCACCTTGGGGCTAACATCTCGTATCAGAACCTAAAATAATAAACTAAATTTGGGGCTTTAACCTGTCAATTTAAAGTCCTCTAACTCAACACCCTTCAAAGATTATTTCCCTATTTATTTGCTCTAAATCATATGAATTATATTCTCACTCATACAACCTCATGTGATTCTTTCCAATTGTTGACCGAGACAATACCAGCCCGATTTTTACATGTTCTCACAACAAATTTTATCATCTGGATAAGTCAAATCAAGAAGTAAATGAATTTCATGGATTTAAATCATCACAACTTCTTCCAACATTAAAAATCAATACTCTCCATAGCTTCCATCCAACACTTTAATTACTTATCATTTTAAGGAGAAAGATAAATAAAACTACTCAGAATCTATGAAGAAAACAAAACCACAATTTAGTTTAAAAGTATAAATCATTGACAAACCAATAAGAAATCTCAATTAAAACCAGAAGTAGTTCAAAAACAAAGATAAAAACTTATCTTAAATCCTCCACCAAACTCTTGAAGCTCTTTTGAATCTCTTCTCTTTTACAACATTCTCAAAATAAACTAAAAACAAAAAGGATAAAGTAAATTTGTGGTGCCTGAAAATCTCTCCAAAAATCTCATCTTTCCAACATTTTTCAGAACTTTCAAGCACACTTTAAAAAGTCTCAACTTCCTTCTTTTATAAATCTCCAAGAGGTGTCTTGATAACTCTTCAAAATGTGTCCCAATTCGATGTATTCTCCAAATGATGTCTTCTTTCATAAGTCTTTTAATAATATTTTCATTTTTAGTGGTCATAACGACCTTTTTTAGCCAATAGGTGTCTCAAATACCTCTTCAAAATTTGGCAAAATGAAGAAAACCGCCAAATAACTGTCTCTTTGTCTATTTAACTCAGCGACATCGGCCTATTCTTATTATTTTGATTAGCGAACCCTTTGTCTATTTTGTGGCTTCCTTTGTTTTCATGCTTTTTTATTGGATTGTTGCTTGTTTGGGATATCTGTCACAAAAAAAATATAATCTAGGCTCTCCTAAGGACCCTAAAATTCTAAATTTCTTATAAAATCTTAATAATGAAGGATTAAGATTAATTAAATTTTAAGGTTAAAATGTTCTTGATTTTTCAAAATCTGCACTTTACTTTTCTGCTTGGCCTTCGAATTGGTTTCAAAATGGGTTGCATGCATGGACATATCACCTATCATAATTAATAGAACATTCACGTCATAGGATTATGGTAGATAACTGCATCATATGCATATACCCATGAAAAAGTTCTTGCATTTCTTCATACCTGACCTGACCAAGCATAAATGTTTATCTAGGATGTAGTATGGTACGACTGAGGTACTAGAGGCATTCTCGACTTAGATAGAGTATAAGTATTTTGTGTCGAGTGTTTCCAGCTTTGTAGCTGAACCTCCTTCTCTCTTCTTTCCAGGGACAACTCTGCATTTTCTTGGTGAGCATAAGTCCCATCTGTTTTGAGCTCAACCTATTTAGAATCATAGAAACTAGAGTTTTTTTTCATTTAAATTTAGGGCAACTGAAACTTTCTTGGATGACACATTTCACTTATTTCTAACAAGAAGTCTCTGGTTGTGTTGGGTTGAATACATTGACAACCAGACATACTTAAGGTCCACATAGTTTGGGATGACGGATCCATGGTACCCCGATCAGACCACCACTACCTTTTTAGAGGATTTTTTCCTTCCTGTTGACACCACTTTCAAGTTCGATCGATTCCTTTGACAAATCGTTGATATTGTCTTATGGGTCTTGCATGCCTAGAAGTCTCCATTCGTAGTGGTTACGGTGATTCACCTTCTATCATATAACCCCGTTTATATGTTGAAAGTATCAGGATCTTCCCTAGAGAGGATTTACATCTATTGGTTTCTTAAATAACCATATTTCATTAAATCATGTAAGCAATACTCTTTTTATCGAGAGTTTTCTTGAGTATCTCCGAAGATGTAATTAATCAAAATAATACGTTCATTTGAGAGTGCTCTTGACCCCTAAACAAGTATTTATACTTGATTTTCAGGTTGTGGGTTGCTTTCGTAAGGGCCTATTCCCAGATATCTTCAAGGTATTTCGATTCTATCTCATTACAGACCTACGCTTTAGGGCTATCCACACGAAGGCACTTTACGAAAGTTCTCCACGTTCTTCTCTCGTTTGTCTATTGCCTGTCGTATATCTCTCATTTCGTTTCCTCACCTCTTTGGATCATTCATTTTATCTGAGAGGGAGATTCACTCGAATAAGAGAATAATACTACGATTATAAACAAACAACCTAAGAACTCCCTGAAAAAATAAAAGAGAGAAAAGAACGAAAAAAACAATGTAATTATAGTTCAGTTTACTTGAAATTAAAAATCATGGTTTTAAAATGGCCATACCTGTTAAATCCAATTTTGATTTGATGCAATTTAATAACAACTTTAATTTGTAATTTTATAATTTCATTATAAAGTTCTCACAAAAATAATAATTTTTATTCTTATTCAAAAAAAAAATAGTAAGAGTTATTTTTGAAAACCTATTCAAATTATAATATAGTTAGAGCTGTCCAAATGAGCTTAAATTGTCAAATCAGCCCTAAGCTCATTTTAAGTCGTTGTGGTATATAGAGTAAAATAGAACGATTGACGATGAAGCAAAAATGGAACGAGAAAATTCACACAAAAAAAGAGCACACAAATTACATGGTTCGACAAATTACCTACGTCCACGGAGTTACAGAGGATTTTATTAATTGAGGAATTTACATTAGTCGATCGTCTCAACTTACACGAGCGAACTCTTTCTCTCACTTCTCTACTCTTCTCTCTCTACACCGAGATACACCGAATAAGATAAACGTACAAGAGAAATATACTCAATTTTTCTTCTATCACAAGCCACCAATAAGATGCAAAGGGAGAGCAATCTTCTTCTTCTTTCTTCTTCCTTCTGCAAAGCACACACACACACTACTTGCACTTCTCTTCCTCTATCCCGTGGAGGCAAAAACTGTCGAAGAAGAACACAAAATGGTTGTATTAAATATGAAAGAGAGCCTCTCTTTTAATCAATAAGAGAAGACAGGAACAGTTAGGGAGTGGTGGGAGACGCGAATGGCAGGCGGGACGTTCGCGACGATTCGTGAACAAAATATCGCGCGAACAGTTTGTGAGGAAGGTCGCGACTTCCCGCAATCGGAAACAAGGAGCGGTTCGCAGATTCGGGCTCCAGTTAACAAATCTCCTACTTAGAGACCAATACACATGCTACAACGTCTTCTTCATCGAACTGATATCCTCCACTGGCGACGTCACCCTTTTCTTCAAACATTAATATCCTCCACCTCTACAACTCAAAACCTCTGTCTTCACACCAGAAGACCAACTGAAGTTGCGCACAACTTTAGTTTCTCAAGAGTAACACCCTTGGTCAACATATCAATAAGGTCCACATAGCCTTGCACCTCCAAGCTATTTCCTGAGTTACTCTTGTCTCTACTTACAACTCCCACTGCATGGGCAATATCATGCCTCTACTGAAAGCATGTTTCAGCAAGTCTAGCCTTGTACCTCTTACTGTCATCAAGCTCAGTCTTCACCCAATACATCGCCTTGTTGTGTAATGCCTTCATTCCCAGTGGAAGTTTTATCAACTCCCACTTGCTCGAATTTTCATCTTACAAGATTTCCTCATATCTTTGTGGTTCTCTACCATCTGTTTGTGGAACATTAGGAATGGGTGCCCACTTTCATCGCTGCCTTGCACTGTGGCCTCTGGTAAATCAATTTGTACTACATTCGAAGCTTCTCCATCTGTCATATATACTTTCTCAAAGTCACATTCAACATAATTTCACATCAATTCCCGATAGAATGTTGTACGAAAAGAAGCTCCCGAATCCAATATTCAGTTATCAACAAAACTATGAACTACTAACAGTAGTGCATCATGTGCTTCTTCAGTTACCACATTTGTACTATCATTCTCCATTTTTTTGTGATTTTTGCGGTTCCTCTTTATATGACCAGCCTTGCCACAATTACAGCAGGTTGTATACTGACCAGACTTTGATTTTGATCTTCCTTTGTTTGTGTTTTGTCCTACCATCTCCCTCTAAAATCAGCATTCAATGTCGAACTCGAACCTGAGATCTCGCCAGAATTTTTCTTGTGCACCTCATCAACCAAAATCAAATCACAAATATCATCATATTTCAGTTTATATTTACTCGCAAAGCTGCTAACTGTCGTCCTCATGACTTCCCAACTATTTGACTATGAAACCAACAAGATCAGTGCATGTATCTCATCATCAAAATCAATTTCAACAAACAACAATTGATTTGTGATAGTATTGAAATCATTTAGGTGTTGTGCAATAGAAACACCTTACACCATCTATAAATTGAATAACTTTTTAATCAAGTGCACCTTATTATTCACCGACGGCTTTTCATACATACCTGACAGGACTGCCATGAGATATGCAACGCATTTTCCTTGTAGACGTTGTGTGCAATAGATGACATTGTGTGCAATGAACCTCGATAGGGTCAATTGAATAACCCTTAGAACTTGTCGATCTAACAAATTGCATTAAGCCTCATCCATTTTTTCAGGTCTTTTGCTCAATAATGGAAGATGAAGTTTCTTCTTATAGAGGTAGTCCTCTATCCGCATTCTCTAATAACCAAAATCTGTGCCATCAAACTTCTCGATCCCTGAAACCTTCATTTCATCTGCAGTCATCGTTTGATCCGAAACACGACTCTGATACCAGTTGTTGTTGGATATAAAATAAAATAGAACGATTAATGATGAAGCAAAAAATAGAACGAGAAAATTCACACCAGAAAATAACACACAAATTTACGTGGTTCGACAAATTGCCTACGTCCACGGAGTTGCGAGGATTTTACTACTTGACGAATTTACACCAGTCGATCGTCTCGACTTACAAGAGTGAACTCTTTCTCTCACTTCTCTACTCTTCTCTCTCTACACCGAGATACACCAAATAAGCTAAACTTACAAGAGAAATAAACTCAATTTTTCTTCTGTCACAGACTATCAATAGGAAGCAAGAGAGAGCAATCTTCTTCTTCTAACTTCTTCCTTCTATAAAGCACACACACACATTGCTTGCACTTCTCTTCCTCTATCCCGTCGAAGCAAAACCGCCGAAGAAGAACACAAAAGGGTCGTATTAAATCTTATAGAGAGCCGCTCCTTTTATAGTGATGAGGAGGCTGGAATGGTTCGACAGTGGCGGGAGATGCTAATGGTAGACAGGACGTTCGCGACGATTCACAAACGACAAATCACAAGAACAGTTTGCGCGGAAGGTAGTGACTTCCCGCGATCGGGAACAGGGAGCGGTTCGCGAGTTCGAGCTTTAGCTAAAAGCCTCATAATATAGTTATAGTTGTCAAAAAGGCTTGTTGTTCGTGAACAATTCGTGTTCAGCTTATTAAGAAACATGTGTTTGATTTGTTAGCTAATCAAACTAACCGAACATAAATAATTCTTTTGCGCTATAAACAAGTATAATACAAACAAAGATTTGTTCATTCATGTTCGGCTCATTTTGCTCGAGTATAATTTAAGTTATATTTATTTTATTTTTTAATTAATAATTTTAATTTATTATAAATCTTTGTAGCGTTATAGCCAATTAAATTGTTTAAAAATACAACTCATCAATATATATATGGATGAGTTGTATTTTTAAACAATTTAATTGGCTATAACGCTACAAAGATTTATAATAAATTAAAATTATTAATCAAAAAATAAAATAAATATAACTTAAATTATATTTACATTATATTTTAATATAAATAGTAATATTTAAATCTCATTAAATTTTTTAATATTACATGTCTACGTGTGTGATTATGATTGTCAAAATAACTATTTGTCTGCGAACAACTCGTGTTCAGCTCGCGAAGCAATCAAGTCAAACACGAATAAATTTTTTATGTTTGAAATATAAACGGACCAAACCAGAACAATGATATTTTTTAACGAGTCGAACACGAGTCAATCTCTTCAGCTCCTTTACACCCCTAAATACAGTTACTATTCTTATAAAAAAAAATTACGAACCCACCTTCTTAAGTTGAAATATTAGATACATAAAGTATTATTATTATTATTTTTTAAGAATAGCAACAATATTATGAAGTTTAAAATGAGCTTATGGGGGCTCATTTGATTACTTATAATTTAAAATAGGTTTTAAAAAATGACATTTATTTAATTTATTTTTAAAAAGATTAAAAATCATTATTTTTGTGAGAACTTATAAATAAATTATAAAATTACAAATTAGTTTCGGGCCGGCGTGCAGTGGTCGTCTTCGAGATCCCCCCCGTAAGCTTTATCGAGCTCTGTTCCACCAAAACAATGGT
>NW_018229429.1:0-532 GCF_001263595.1 Phalaenopsis equestris | reverse complement strand
GATAATCGCTTTATGAAAATTCTGAAATGGACAATAGATTTTAATCCTAAATTAGAATCTCCTATTATCCCGATTTGAGTTAATTTTCCAGGGCTCAAGGTGCATCTCTTCAATTATGAAACCCTTTATATATTGGCAACTGCTTTTGGGAAACCGCTGAAGGTCGATTCTCCCACGCTTGATACAACCAGGCCATCTAAAGCTTAAGTGTTTGTAGAGCGCGACATCACTCAACCCTTTCCAGGGGAGATTTAGATTGGCTCCCCTCAGGGTTATTGGCAGAAGATTGTGATGGGACCTCATCCCCAATACTACTCTCACTGTGGAATATTTGGTCATAGTTCTTCATCCTGTGATTGGTTGCATCCCCATCTACGGTCGGCTGTAGCCCCACCTCCTGTTTCTCAACACACTTCTACGGAGGTTATACCCTCTTCCCACTGCCTGTGATACCTACTGCAATGCCCATGGAGGATACGGTGCAAAATAGTTTGTCAACTGATATTGTTTCGGAAAATGTTGATAAGGGTCG
>NW_018229428.1:3858-4087 GCF_001263595.1 Phalaenopsis equestris | reverse complement strand
TGCTCTCTGAGAGATGGAGGGAGGGGGGACTGAGGGAAACAGAGAGAGAGATGGAGAACAAGAGAAAGAAAATAAGGAAATATCAAGCATGAGAGATAAGAAAGTAAATGCTTAGAATAGAGAGAGAGAACAGATGAGAGGGTTATAGAAAGAGAGAATTAAAGTGGTAGGGAAGAAGAGAGGAGAGAGATAACATAAGCTTCTCTCTCCCTTTTTCTCTCTTTCTTTC
>NW_018229428.1:0-3150 GCF_001263595.1 Phalaenopsis equestris | reverse complement strand
GAGAAATGGAGAGGAGAGTGTGTTAGAGAGATAAGTAGAATAAGAGAGGTAGACTGTGAGAGAGGAAGGAGAGAGAGAGAGAGAGTTAGAGGGTGATACATGAGGGAGAGTGATAAAGAATGAGAGCTAGCGAGAGAGGGAAGAGGTTGAGAGAGAGAGAAAGAGCTTGAAAGATAGAGAGGGGATGATAAAGAGCAGAGATAAAGAAGAAAGAGAAAGAAAGAGAGAGCAAGCAAGAGAGAAAGATAGTGAGAGAGATGAAGAGATTGAGAGAGAGAGGGAGAGAGAGGTAGAGAACAAGAGAGTGAGTGCGTGAGATAGAGAAGAGAACAATACAAAAGGCAAGAGAGAGCATATGAGATACAAAAAATGAGAGAACTTAAGAGATTAATAATACAAGAGGGACGGGGAGTGAGGGAGGGAGGGAGGGAGGGAATGAGGGAGGGAGGGAATGAGGGAGGGAGGGAATGAGGGAGGGAGGGAATGAGGGAGGGAGGGAATGAGGGAGGGAGGGAATGAGGGAGGGAGAATGAGAAAAATGGAGTGGTAAGGAGAGTATTTGTTATAGAGACAAGTAGAAAGACAAAGATGAAGGGAAAGTGTGAGAGAAGAAAGGGAGAGCTAGAGGGAGAGGCAAGAGAAGGAGCATAAATGGAGTGAGAGAAGCAAGGGAGAGAGAGAGGTTGAGAGAAGGTAAAATAGAGAGGGAGAAGAGAGTGAGAGAGAAGTAAAACAAGAGAGAGAGAGAGAGAGAAGGAAAGCCTGCCTCCCTTTCTTTTCCACCCTCTATCACTCTACTCTCACCTTCTCTCCCTCCCTCCCTTACACTTTCTCTTCATTGACTCTCTCTATTTTTCTCCTCCTATTCTCTCATGAACCATCTACCTCTCGCCCTCTCTCCCTCCTTCCAAACCGCTCTCACTAACCCCCACTCTACATCTGCTCTCTTCGCCCTCGCTATCACCTTCCTTCCTCCCCTCTCTCTCTCCCTCCCCCTCCCCCCCCCCCCCCCTTTTTCTCATAGACACACGCACACACACACTATTTCTTTTTCCTTTCACTCTCTCCCTCTCTTAATACCTCTTCTTGTGTCTCACCTTTCATATCTCTCTCCCTTTCTGTATCTCACTCTATCCCTCTCTCATTTCTCTCTTTCTCATTATTACTCTCTCACACCATCTCTCATTATCTTTCACTCCTCTCACTCTCTTTCATCATTACTATTGCCCTCCTCTCTTTCTTTCTCTTTCTCTCGCTCCATCACAAGACAGAGAAGAGTGTGGGAGAGTGATAGTGATGAGTGAAAGTGAGAGGAGGAAGAGAAAAATAGAGAGAAAGGAGGGAGGGAGGGGAAAGAGAGCAAGAGAATGAAGAGAGAGAAGAGCAAGAGAAAGAACGAGAGATTTATTTCCTTACCTAATTTTGTTTCTTTATTTCTCCTTCTCTTTTTCTTGTCTCTCTATCAAGAGGGAAGGAGGGGAAGGGGTATAGAGAGTGGACAGAGAAGAGTGTGGGAGAGTGATAGTGTTGAGTTAAAGTGAGAGGAGGAAGAGAAAAATAGAGAGAAAGGAGGGAGGGAGGGGAAAGAGATCAAGAGAATGAAGAGAGAGAGAGAAGAGCAAGAGAAAGAACGAGAGATTTATTTCCTTACCTAATTTTGTTTCTTTATTTCTCCTTCTCTTTTTCTTGTCTCTCTATCGAGAGGGAAGGGGGGAAAGAGTTATAGAGAGTGATAGTGAAAGAGAAAGTGGGACAGACTAGAGGAGTGATAAAGAGTTAGGGTGATGGTGTAATGAAAAGAAAAGGAAAGAGAGAGAGATGGAAGAAGAGTGGCAAGAGAGAGGGTGAGAGAGGATCAAGAGATAGAGGGAGAGAGTTGAGAAAGAGAGTGAGCGTGAGAGATAATGAGAGATGGTGTAAGAGAGTTAATGAGATATAGAGAAATAAGGATAGAGAGATATTGAGTGAGACAAGAGAGATACTGAGTGTGAGAAAATAAATATATATAGTGATAGAGAGATGGGGAGATAGAGAGAAAAAAGAGCATGTGAGATTGAGGGAGTGGCAAAGAGGTAGATGTAGAGAAACAATGAGATAGTGAGTGACAAAGAAACATTGAGAGAGCAAAAAGAGACTAAGATATATAGAGAGTGGATAGTGAGAGAGGAGTGTGAGAGAGAGAAAGATGAGCTAGCAAGGGAGAGAAGAAATGAGAAGGAAGAAGAGAAGTGAGAGAGAGAAATAGAGCGGGTGAGGAAGTGAGAGGGAGGAATTGAGAGAAAAGAAAGAGATAGCGACATAAAGTGAGAGAGCAAAAAAAGAGGTAGAATGCAAAGAGAGATAAAGAGAGTGTGTGAGAGAGAAGAGAAGAGGGAGGAAGCAAGAAAGTAAGAGAAAGAGAGAGAGAAACTAAGTGGTGAGTGGGAGAGAGACAGGGAGAGAGAGGGATAGAGCAACAAATAAAGGGGAGGGGAGAGAGATATCAATATTGAGATTAAGGGAGAGAGTGAATAGAGGGAGGGTAAAAGAGTGAGTGAGGGAAGAGGAGTGATGGTGGGATAAAGATGGAGAGGGATAGATTTAGAGGGAATGAGAGATAGAGAGATATCGTGTGACAGAGTGAGAGAAGTTGATAGTACAAGAAAGAGAGATAGGAAAGAGAGAGGAAGGGAAAGGGGTGGAGGGATGGAGAGAGAGAGAAAGAGCATGATTGAGGGAGAGGAAAGCCAGAAAGAGGATAGAGAAAGAAGAGATTGAGGGAGAGACAATGAGAGATATCAAAGCAATAAGAGGAGATATAGAAGGAATATAAAGATTAAGCAAGAGAACGTGTAAGAGATAGAGAGAAAGATAGAAGGAGAGAAAGAGAGATGAAGGGAGATCATGAGTAAAAGAGTGAGAGGGATAGAGTGATAGTAAGAGAGTGAAAGCAAAAGAAAAAGAATTTTGTGAGTGATCAGCGGGAGAGAGATAACAAGTACAAGAGAGGGAATAAAGAGAGGGACAACGAGTAATGAATATAGAGGTGATAGAGATAGATGTATATAGAGGGTGTCAAAGAGAGAGATAGACAGGGAGAAAGAGGAAGTAATAGAATGAAAGTGGTGAGTGAGAAAGAGAGATGAAAAGTGAGAGGAAGAGAGACTGAGA
>NW_018229427.1:0-225 GCF_001263595.1 Phalaenopsis equestris | reverse complement strand
GGTCCAACCTCAAATGTAAAGAATCAGAAAGGTAGAAGTGATTCAAGAATGAGAATTTAAATGTAAGTCAATTCTCAAACAAAGGTGTCGGAATACAGGGACCGACCTCAAATGTGAAGAATCAGAAATTTAGTACTGATTCAGAAGATTGCTATAGGAGGGACTCCTAAAGAAACACAAAATCGGATAAAAAATCCTTAACCTCTAGAATTTGATTTGAAAGAT
>NW_018229426.1:0-276 GCF_001263595.1 Phalaenopsis equestris | reverse complement strand
GCCCACATTACTCTCATCACTCATGAATTTCTATTAAAATCATCGGCACAAATGAATTGCTTATCGCGAGCCTTATCCTCAACCATATTCATATTCTCCCACTCCTTGTTTTTATTCTCAATTACTTTCCATTTTTTTTACTAATAAACAAGCCTCAATAAAAAATTAATTAAAATAATAACTATGTTGATAGTTAAAACTTCTACATACTTTTATGGATACATTTTTTATTTATTTATTGTTAGTTAATATATGAGATGTGAGGGTTGATAGGTG
>NW_018229425.1:957-1400 GCF_001263595.1 Phalaenopsis equestris | reverse complement strand
TGCCCTTTCATCCTCCAATTTAGATGATAAAAAAACTTGGAGATATTGTTTATTGCATTCATAACATTTTGTACCTCTTTCTCCAATTTCTTGATTCTGCGCAGGATCACTAGTGTCTTATTCGAAACTAAAGGCTGAATAGTAAGTGAATTCTGGGACGATTGATCCACAATAATAGTCATATCATTCTCATCTTCATTGGCTAGGAAATTCTCGGTTGGGTCCAAAGGCTTCCAAGGTAGAAGCACATTTTCCCAATTCTCATAAGATACTTGGAACTAACTAAAGAGTAAGAAAATTGTTGAAGGATGTCCAAGCCCATAAGTTGATCCATGAACGATCAGGACCAAAACAGACTTCACAATTATCGATCCAATATCATTTGAAAGTCTCATTTGAATACAGTAATTCAGAATAGCACTTTCTTTAGTAACTTTAAGATC
>NW_018229425.1:0-762 GCF_001263595.1 Phalaenopsis equestris | reverse complement strand
ATCATATATAACTCATTAATCCGTGCAGGAGTAAAATTTATCCATCTACCGCGCACATAGATGACTTCCTGGTTGATTCCATGCAAATTAGCTTAAAACTCCTTCACCACAGGAACAACTACGATGGCTGTAGTGTAGCACAACGCTTTCCATCGTCGTCGCATAATCATCTCTTCAATTACTGTCAAAGGATTGTTCAATCCTTGATTGACGAATCCTCTTTCTTTGATTCATCTTTTCTTTGTCAGCACTTTGTTGAAGATTCGTTGCACCTCGGAACTAATGAACTTTCTCCGGTTGAACACTCAAAATCTAAGGTTTTCAGTGGAATTGGAAGCCATAAGGATGAATTTGGTGGAGTTTTAATTCATTTTTAGGGTAATACGAATTTAAGAACCGAATTTGGAAGTTTATAGGGAGTAAATCCAGCCTAAAACCACCAAAATCGTCATTTTAAACTCTAAAAACCATCATTCCGCCGTTCTCACCGTCAGTGGCGTTTATGGCACCATCGACAAGCATTTAGAATTAATTTTCTGGACTCTCGAGAAAAACCCACCGTCGGCGTCTAAAGCAAAAATTTCACAGTTTCGCTCTAGTCCGAATGCATTCCAATTTTCTCTATGGATCTAATTTTTATGATGATTCAAGGGTAAATATCACTCAGAAGCGAGTAGTAGAGTTCAATAGTATCACAAACTAGTGATAATTTCATAAAAAAACATTCTAATCGTAATAAAAATAAAGATAACTATGAGTTGC
>NW_018229424.1:0-2369 GCF_001263595.1 Phalaenopsis equestris | reverse complement strand
GGTTTTTATATTTATGATGACTAAATGATTCATATCACGTTAAAAATAACATTGCGACTAATACATAGGGAATTGTGTGGTATTTATGTAAATATTCAATCCTTTTTCTTTCTTTCTCCTCAGATTAACGGAATAGTCGTATTAACTTCTAGTGATATGGTAAGAGAGTAGCGTTCCAAATGATTTTGTATTCAGTTATACTGGAATGCCATGAAGCAATTTGCTCTGAAATGAAGGATAGAAAAAGATGCTTCGTTTAAGTTTAGGAACATGCCATTTTTCCCAATTTGAAAATTGGGGCATATATGTAAATACCACCTAATACCTATGTATTTACACCATCTAACACCTAACCTTATATCACTATTTTAATACACCTTTTCCATGCATAGTTAAGGTGGCATATGTGTAAAAGATGAAGTTTAGGTGTTAGAAATGTAAATACATAGGAATAATGAAGTTTAGGTGTTAGAAATGTACATACATAGGAATTGAATGGTATGTATGTAAATCTTCCCTGAAACGTCTGGAGTTTTGGTAGATTTCATCTTCAATTGCAGTTATAATTGCAACTAAGCAGTATTTTTAAACAAAACAAGTTATTTTTAAATACACTCGAAACAATTTTTACGTGCTTTTATTGTTTTCAAACTCAAGCACCCACACCAGACCTCAAGCATCACCGACCAACCGGTCATCGCACAGATGGACCGGACCATGGTCCCTTACTACGCGTCAGCATTATGTCTGGCTAGAATTATTTGTTTCTTACTTCTTATATAACAAGATGTCTGCCAACTAAAATACAATATTAACAAAACCAATACTTGCATATATAGGCTATTTGTTTAATAGAATTGATGCGTGCCAGAAAATTCGCGGCGATAGAGTAACGGATTATCGTCTTAGCGTTGTACGAAAATTCGACACACACACACAGATGAAAGAGAAACAAACGGTGATGACTCCAGAAATTTTTACGTGGAAAGCCCGTAAAGGGAAAAATCACAGGTCTGGCCTAGTTGAGAAAATCCACTATTGATTGATGATAACAGAAATCTCTTATCCCTCAGACGGGAAAAAAATAACTATATTTTTCAGATTACAACATTGACTGACAGCGTCCGGTTGGTGGTAATCGATGACGGTTGGCGGGGGTCGACGACGGTTGGCGGTGGTCTTCGGAGGTCGGCGATGGTCGACTGCGATCAAAAGTGGTCGAGACGACGATCAATGGTGATACTGAACTGCAGCTTCTCCTCAATGTTTCACACTCTCTCCAGACTTCCGCCCCCTCTCATAAGAGGGATGGGCTCTATTTATAGTGTTCTAGGTGCAGTTAATGCAGAAATATGAATAATTTTAATCGTACGATCCAGAGAGCTTCCCTCAATCACACGGCGTTTAATGAGTATTTGAGTGTCTTAATGATGTCAAAATTGAGTAACCTTGGACTCGTTGGATTCGACTTGTCGAGCCGCTCAATTCGAGTATAAACTTGTCATATTCGACAACCATTTGACCTTCCAAATGTGTCCGAAAATCATCTAAGTGTGGTTTAATTACTTGATCTGGGCTTAATTTGACTTGGATTGGACTAAAATGACTTGATCTGGGCTTAATTTGACTTGGATTGTACTAGTTTTTATATTATTGGGTCTGTCTCATCAAGTCGGTCAGTTTTACTATAAATTTGCAGAAATCGAAGCTATGGATAATTTTTTATCAAGATTTGAATGTTTCCTGCTTAAAATATCATCTCGAGATTCATGTCATGACTCGAAATTCGTGTCGAATGATGAAAATTTGTTGGTGGCATATTAGTTGCCCTCCTATTTTTGAGCGAGACCATTTTTATCGTTCAAAAATATCAATATCTTAAGTATTTATGTATACGTATGTAAGAATAATTTTTATCCTTACATAAATAGAAAGTTGAACCCAGCTTAGTTGGTTAGTATCTTTTGCTTCATGTGGGAGAGAGGGAGTTCGAATCCCGCCTAAAACAAAATAAATAATATTTTTATAAAGGAATTTGAAGAGGAATTCAAATTCCAAAAAGAAGATTAATAGAATTTGACCCTTTTTTTTAAATGAAAAGTTTTTATTTATTGTTATTTATTAGCATTTAATGTGTGCACATTTAATGCGTGCACATTTTTTTAGATTTTCATATTAATGTGCATTTATTTGTCAAGGCTCTTTTTGAGTCTATAAATAGGGGTCTGAAGGAGAGGGTAGAGGTGCGTCGTGGCGACTTGTTGCGGCAGTGCGTTACGGCGGAGCGACGCTGCGGGGCATTACAGCGACGTCACGCGTTGTGGCGGTACGTCGCGGCGACTTGTTGCGGTAGTGCATTACGACGGCGT
>NW_018229423.1:0-748 GCF_001263595.1 Phalaenopsis equestris | reverse complement strand
AATAATTCCAATAAATCAAGGAAAAATCAAAAAAAGATAAAATTTGCTCCTTTGAGTTCTATGATCTTAGGGGGATTTTTTTAAAAATACAAAACTTAATTTTCACCACTTAAAATATTTTATTTTTATTAAATAACCCAGAACCTAAAATAATTCCAATAAATCACAGAGAATTCAAAAAATTATGAAATTTGGTCCAAAGGCTTCTCTAGTCCAGGTCTATCTACAATACAAATTTCAAGGGATTAGAATTTACCTTGGTCAAGTTAGGAATTTTTTTTGAAAAATCGTATTTTTTTTGCATAAAAATAATTACGTAAATTAAATTAAATTTTGAAAAATAATATTTTATTTGACAAATTATGAAGTGTTAGAGCCTTAGGGGCAAATGTGTAATTTTGGAAATTTAGCCTTAATTAACATTTAGGCTTAAGTCAAGGAGGGAAAATAGGTAACCTCTGATCTTAATCAATTTATTTGATGCTTGAAACAAAAGGGGATTAACTGGTAGAAACCAATCTCACTTTCTTAATTAAGATTAATAAATTTCTTAATTATTAAAATTTGAAAGTTTGTTAAAATTAAATGATCCTGGACTTAGGGGTATGACTTTGGAAGTCGTTAATTAATCAATTTAATACCCCTATCTTGATTTTCAAATAAAATCCAAATCACTTAGGCCTTAAGGGCTTAGTGGAGACTTAAGCTAAATCAAAAATTAATTAAACAATGATTAGAGAAATAAACA
>NW_018229422.1:0-337 GCF_001263595.1 Phalaenopsis equestris | reverse complement strand
TGAAAAACAAGTCATTATGTGGATGACATTTATGTCGGAGAGAGAATATAATACATAGCACACAATTCAATGTATATACATATCTCATATCTAAACTTTCATATTTACAGTCATTTTTTAGAAGCAAAATATGTCTTTTTATGCATATATATTTAAAGCATCAAAGTGCAATGTATGTAAATATGAAAGTTTAGATTTGAGGATTACATAAGAATTGTGCGCTACGTATGTATATTTCCCTAAATAAAAATGGTTTATTCATCCAATTACAAGAATGGTGAGCAGCTATATGGCATTTACCTTATTTGAATTGGCTTTCTATCTGCAGATGCGCTAT
>NW_018229421.1:0-1166 GCF_001263595.1 Phalaenopsis equestris | reverse complement strand
GGACTAAGTGAATCCAATAGAAAATTGTGGTACCATAATGAGGGAATGGTAGGATCCTAACCGGTGTCTCTCCAATCAACTTTAACATCCCCCATAACATTTAAAGAACTTCAACCATAGGGCCGCCTGATTTGACATCATAATTGGACACCCTAAAAAACTCAAGCTGGTCACGGCAAGGAGCATAAAGCTAGCATGGTGGGGCAGCATGACCATCTTCAACAACAAAACTTGTCTTCTCTAGCTAAACTAATTTCCTCCCTTATAATTAAATAACCAAGCTATAGGACTTCGAGGTAGTCTGCTCATGCAACATAAATCCTCAACTCATCTTTAGGCATTTATACAGCTCTGTTGTACAATATAAGCCCTAAATCGTCTAAGATTATGAGGTTGTCATTCGTCACGACCTAAATCCTCACATCTTCTAGGCTATTTGTGTGATCGTTCCACACAAATGTAAGCCCTAAATTAATAAAATTGGCTGGATGAAACACTTAAATTTTTCTCCTAAAAACTGAAGCCAAACAATAGGACAAACTGGGAAGGCACCGAGGTTCTCCTCCGGATCTATGTCATCCCCTAGTTCTTCCTCCTTTGGATTCTACAATAAAAATATTCTAAATTTGAACCATTCCCCTTTCACACCTCTTTGTTTGATTTCATTAAAAAGACCTTTCCTTTGAATTCCTTGAAGATAATATTTCTTGATTTTTATTGAGAGTTTTCTTAGATGACTTTGGTCATTTAAATATGTCATTAACTATAGGGGCTTGCCCTTCTAAGAAGCTTTTCTTGAACCCAACTAAATATAAACCCTATTTAATTCTTCATTTTTGATAGGGGAAATTTTCGGCAAATAAAACGGTTTCGGAGACCAAACAGACCTCATACATTTCTTAGTTCATTTGATTGAGCCTCATCCTCAAGTCTTGTGTTTATCCTTCAGGATAGATATAGGGTTTGAGGTACAGCGATCTTTCATTTAAAACTATGAAAAATATGAGGTCTGTTTGATTTCATATTTTTTCTAAAACATTAAAATGTCTTTCCGAAGCGAGTGACGGGAATTCGATTCTGGTGACCGACAGCTTCTTACGGGCAACTCCTCCAAACCAAGATAGTGCCAACAATGGCTTTAACTTGCTCTTTATTCTGGTCTTTTG
>NW_018229420.1:0-819 GCF_001263595.1 Phalaenopsis equestris | reverse complement strand
TACAAAAGTTAATTCAGTAGAGGCATTTGCCAAAAAAAATACTGAAAGCTAAATTATAACTTTTTGAAAAATTCTGGAATGTTAAAAGTTGAACTCCCAACTCAGTAGAGGGTCTCAGATTTGGTACAGTCGGGCCAGTCGATGATGACATAGGGGTATGATTTTGGGTGTTGATAACTCACTAATATAACATCCCTATTTGATGTTCAAATGAATTTCAAAAATGAATCATCATCACTTAAAATTCAATCTCTTTCAAAAAATATGACTAAGACATCTACCAAAACCTTATGGGCTTAATAGTGACTTAAGCTAAACCAAATTTAATTAAATGAGGATTAGAAAAGTAAATAAAAATTGAACACCTTTGAAACACTACAAGCCCAAATTAATATTTTGGCTAAGTGTCATGATAAAATTAACTTGCCCCTTTAAGGGTCTTCACCCGCACAATCCTTAAATTAAATTATAAGTGATAACTACCCCACTCTTTCGGATAATTAAAACATCAATGTTCATTGAGCATTAAAGGTATTTACAGGATTGGTTATTAAGCAACATAATAAGTTTAAAAAGAGCTCGAGACTTTTCATCAGGCAGTGAGAGGGAAGCATGGACTTGCTTCTTTCTCCAGATCTGTTGGATACCTCGCAGGTCTACTAAACTTAATATGTTTTGCTTAACAAAAAAAAATAATCCTCAGTCAAATTAATAGGGACCCACCAAGATATGACCTAGGATTGGGTGGATCACTAAAACCTTATTTTTTCTCTTTACATAAAGTGCTCACACATGCATTTTGAGTTTCAGGTGGTGGAA
>NW_018229419.1:0-246 GCF_001263595.1 Phalaenopsis equestris | reverse complement strand
CTTTCCCCTTAGCAGCAGCGGGGCTAGCGGGTTTGTCGGGTGTCATGCCAGCAGTAGCTTTAGCCTTCTTGAAGGCAGGGAAGTCTTGAGGCAGTTCAAACTGAGTTCTGCAGACGGCTCTTGAACTTCCGGGGTAGCAATCTTCATTACCACGAATGGGGCTTTCCCGAGGACAACCACGAGGTCCTCAAATCCGACTCCAAACTTAATAGTGGGAGCGACGTTACGGGCGTTGCGATCCGTCGG
>NW_018229418.1:0-233 GCF_001263595.1 Phalaenopsis equestris | reverse complement strand
ATTAGGTCTATAATGATTGAACGGATGTTGTTGAGTCTTGAAATTGATCGAAATCACAAAATTTGATAATTGAACTAAATTAATAGAGCCCGCCGACGACGGGCTTTTCCTGAGACTAAGGATATAATTTCAATAGAGCGCACCGACGGCGCCAAATACCATGCCGACGATGAGATCTCAAAAAAGTACCTTTAACCACGATTTTAACCAATCAACCACCACTATTCATCATC
>NW_018229417.1:0-769 GCF_001263595.1 Phalaenopsis equestris | reverse complement strand
AGGTTAATTTTATTACAAAATTTTGGACTCAGTCACAGACATTTGTCCAAATAGATAACCTTAGAATAATCAAAATTTCAAATTTTCAAATTAAGTGATGTCAAGCAATGTCATGTTGTGTAGTATGCCTTCAGGTATCGTCCGTTGATTGGCGGCATGGGTCTTTCGCTTTGGAAATCCACTAACTGGTAGGCTCCTCCTGCATAGACCTTTTCTACGACAAATAGTCCCTCCCAATTTGGCTCAAATTTTTCACCTATCTTGCGGTGTACAAGAATGGGCCATTTGAGCATGAGGACAAGGTCAACAACTTTGAATGTATTTGGGTGAATGAATTTGTCATGAGCTTGTACCCTCTTTGCCTGGTAAATTTCCAAATATTGTTGTGCTACCCGTCATTTTCCCTCAAGACTCTCTAGTTCTTCAAGTCTGAGTTTTGCACTTTCTTCCATTGTAAGTTTGTTGGAGACAGTGACTCTGAGAAATGAAATCTGAACTTCTAATGGTAATACGTCCCCGGACCCTTACACGAGCATGCAGGGTGTGCACTGAGTGGGAGTCCTGAACGTCGTTTGATAGGGCCACAAAGCTTTTCTAATAATTTATTGTACCAGTCTCTTTTGTTTTCATCCAGTGTTTTCTTTAAAATCTATACCAAAGTTTTTTTGAAGGCTTCAGCATATCCATATTCTCTGGGATCGTAATTCGTAGAGTATCTCCAATATATCTCGTGTTGTTTGACGAAATTGTTGATTTTGGTGCCTTTAAA
>NW_018229416.1:495-1476 GCF_001263595.1 Phalaenopsis equestris | reverse complement strand
ATGGATATACAGGTTATCACCAAATTCAAATATCTTCTAAGCATCAAGAGAAAACAATGTTTATCAGTCCTTATATTCTAGAATAATGTCCTTTTGTTTATGTAATGCCCTACTAAATTTAAAAGATGTATGATGACTATTTTTTGTGATTTAATTGAAAAAGAATTTGAAGTTCTTATGGATGATTTTTTACTGTTTGGAACTTCATTTGAATCTTGTTTAGAATATTTATCGAAAATTCTTAAGCATTGTGAAGAAATGAATTTAGTCCTTAATTAAGAAAGTGCCAATTTATGGTAGCAAAAAGAATTGTTTTAGGACATCAGATTTTAGAAAATGATAAGGAAATAGACCTCATAACAATTCAAATGATTACTAATTTACCTTACCCAACAAGTGTGAGGGAAATTAGAAGTTTTTTAGGGCATGTTGGATTCTACAGGCGATATATTAAAGACTTTTCAAAAATTACTAAGCATATATGTCATTTGCTTGAAAAAGATGTAATTTTTACTTTTGATAAGGAGTGCCTAACAGTTTTTGAGCTATTAAAAGAAAAATTAGTCACTGCACCAATTATTGTTTCACCAAATTGGGAAAAACCTTTTTGAATTAATGTGTGATGCAAGTGATTATGCTATTAGAGCTATTTTAGAACAAAGATATGATAAAATTTTCAAAGTTATTTACTATGTTAGTAAAACTCTTAATGAAACTCAAATTAATTATATATGTCTTTAATAAATTTAAATCATATTTAATTGAAACTAATTGTGTAGTGCATATAGATCATTCTGCTATTAAGTATTTAATGAAAAAGAAGGATACTAAACCGAGACTTATAAGATGGATTCTTCTTTTACAAGAATTTGATTTTGAAATAGTAGATCGGAAGGGAACTGAAAATCAAATTGCTGATCATTTGTCCAGGCTTGAATTAGGAAAACCACTCTGTTTTGAAAAAGAAATTAATGAACATTT
>NW_018229416.1:0-405 GCF_001263595.1 Phalaenopsis equestris | reverse complement strand
ACCAACAGAAGAGGAAATTTATTTCTGAAGCTAAGACTTATTTTTGGGATGACCCATTTTTATATAAACAAGGAAAGGATCTAATTATTTGAAGATGTGTACCATTAGAAGAAACTTATGAGATTATCTTAAAATGTCATAATTCTTATTTTGGGGGACATTTTGGTGTTGATAAAACAGCATACAAAATTCTACAATCTGGATTTTATTGGCCTACAATTTTTAGAGATGTTAATGCTTATACCAAAACTTGTGATAGATGTCAAAGAATAGACAATATTTCTAGAAGAAATGAGATGCCCCTCATTCATATGCTAGAAGTTGAAATATTTGATGTTTGAGGATTAGATTTTATGAGATCATTTATATTATCTTTTGAAAATTTATATATTCTGTTAGCAGTGG
>NW_018229415.1:0-940 GCF_001263595.1 Phalaenopsis equestris | reverse complement strand
ATTCTAAGTGATCAAGGAGCAATTAGACACATTTTTAAATATTTTGGTTTTTTTGGGATTTTTTAATTATTTTTAATTTTTTTAAATTCAAAATAAAGCTAAAAAATAAAGTATTTTCTCAAATTTTACTTTTATTTTTCCTAAGGGCCTCAGATCACAAGGAACTCAGAAAATTACTTTTCATAATTTTTCCAAATGTATTTAATTTAATATAATTATTTTTGTACAAAAATACAAGGTTTCTTAAAATATCAACTTTAGTGCTCAAAGTGTCAAATAAATTTTTTATTTTTGTAGTCGGTAAACATGATTTTTATACGTAGTTTGGAATTAATTTTGTCAATTTTTAATTAGTACTTAATTTACATAAATTAAAGCAAGATATATACATTTAATTAACTATAGAAATGTACAAAATAATTCAAATCATCATATCATTTTTCCTAAGTTTCTCTGACCATAAAAAAACCTACTAAAATTAATCCCATAATTTTTCAAGTGGTATTTTAACTTATATAATTAAAATAAGCTAAAATGGTCATCTTAGCTTGAAAATTAAGGTTAGAAGTATAGAGATGTTAGAAAATGAGAGGACATAGCCTCTGTCATAAGGAGCAAACCTTCAAAATTTCAAGTCATGGTGAGCAATGTTTAATCATAATGTATTAAAATAATCTAGAAAGTATTTAATTCATTAAAAATCAGAGATTCATCAAATGATTTTTATTTTTAATCCACATTATTCCCCTCTGTTTACTGAGCAAGAGGGTATTTTTTTTTTATTTTACTGATTTTTCTAGAGAATGATATAGATTTTTGAAGTTTAGGCATTTAAATAAATCCAAAGAATTTCATATTTTTCTATTTAAACACGCGAAGCCAACTCATCCTCGTCCGCTCTGAGCTTCCACGCAGCGCTCCGCTATTCGAGGTCGCCAGC
>NW_018229414.1:0-5180 GCF_001263595.1 Phalaenopsis equestris | reverse complement strand
GACAAAATCTGTCTTCCTTGTACCATAATGTCAATGAAATCCTCTGGGTAACATGTCAATTCTTTTATAAATTTTGCTAGAGCGTCAACATGGGCATTATCTCCCTGAGGAATCTGGCAGAAAGTTACATTGGGGATCTACTCCAGCAGTTTCATTGTATACCAATGATGTTACGCTAGTCTCGGCTTCAAAATCATGTATTATCCGGCTACTTGTTGGATGATGAGTTGTGAGTCACCATAGATGGCAATATACATTATATCCATCGAGATTGCCAACTCCAATCCAGTTATTAAGGCTTCATATTCTGCTTCTTTGTTGGTACATGGCTCTGTCAGGTGGTATGAGAACCTCAGCATACCCTTTTCTGGTGTGATAAAGATCAAATCAATCCCTACTTTTCCTGGTATAACTGTGTCTGATCCTGTGTCATTTCTGTCTAACAAAGCTTAGTCGAAGTACATCTCCCAACGTTGTGCACTGGAGAATTTCATTTATAATACTTGTTCATCTGGTAATTCATCATTAAGAGGGGACCCAGCTGGAAATGGGTGTGCAACAAGAAAATATGCTAAAATTTGTCCCTTGATAGCACGGAGGGGAACAAAAGTTATATCAAATTGTAAGAAAATCATTGACCACCTTGCTAGACGTCCAGAGAGTGTTGGTCGGGTCATCAAATATTGCAGCGTATTGACTTTTAAAATTAGGGTAATCTTATGTGAAAGCATGTATAGTCTAAGTTTTTGGGTGGCAAAAATCAAAGCTAGACAATGCTTCTCAATAGGTGGATACCTTATCTCCATCGGTATTAGGCGGCCACTCAAGTAGTAGAGTGAATTTTCTTTTCCCTTGTCATTGACTTGGGCTAAGAGGGCTCCATCTCTTCTATCCTTTTTCTCCAGTTGGCTGACTTGCTCATCCCTTAGTTGGATAGCCATATGCAGCTCATCTACGACATTCTCTTTGATGAGAGGTTGATCCTCCCACGTAGATGTAGCGGCTCTAGTCTCGATAACATGGACATCCATGAAATCTTCTTCGAGATAATCATTATAATTAGAAATAAAGCATCTCAGATATACCAACTTCCCTTGGAAGGAACGTAGTTGTTTCAAAGTTTTAGGTGGAGGCATTTCCAAGATAGCTTTAATCTTATTTGAGTCTATCTAGATTTCCAGATAACGGACAATGAATCCTAGAAATATCTTGGAGGTAGTGCCGAAGGCGCACTTTAAGGGATTTATCTTAATTTATATTGTCGTAATTATTCAAACACGATCCTTAAATCATATAAATGGTCTATTTTTATTTTCTTTTGATGACCAAATCATTCACGTGGTTTTGAATGAGGTCGTCAAAGATTTTTTCATTGCACGTTGATATGTTACTCTGGAATTCTTTAACCCAAATGGCATCACTGTGTAGCAAAAAACCTCAATCAGTGTTCTGAAAGCTATAAGTGCTGCATCTTCTGGAGCCATCTTAATTTGGTTGTATCCTGACGATCCAACCATAAAAGAGAAAATCTCATGTGTCAATGCAATGCCCACCATTAAATCTAGTATCGGTAACAGAAACTCATCTTTTGGACATGCTTTGTTTAAATCCTTGAAGTCAACACATACACGTATTTGTCCATTTTTCTTCTTAACTAGTATAATGTTGGCTAACAAACACAGTTTTATCCATTTTTCTTCTTAACTGGCATAATGTTAGCTAACCATGTGGGGTATTGCTACATTGCTCTTCTCTTACAAAGTTAGCATCTATTAATTTCTTTACCTAGGGGCGCATTCTTTTTGGAGCTTGTTTTACTGGGGTGATATCTTTGTCCACCCCGAGTTTATGAACCGTAACCTCTGGTGATAGTCCTTGTATTTCAGCATAAATCCATGCGAAGCAATCTTTGAATTATGTTGACAGTTTGATCAATTCTAAAAATTCTTCATCGTTGAGTAGAGAACTTATGAATGTAGGTCGGGGTTGTTCTTCATTACAGAGTTTAATTTCCTTCAGTTCATCAATAGTTGAATTGATTTCTTCTTCAAATTTTGGTGATGCATTTTCTATTAGCTGATCAGTAGAGTCATCCTCCACATTGAGGCAATCTTTTTCCGATTCACTAGTAACAATCATGTAAAATTCTGAATCATCAACTTTTCTGACTGTACCAAATCTGAGACCCTCTTTTGAGTTAAGATCTTGATTTTTAACATCCCATAATTTTTCAAAAAGTTGTAATTTATCTTTTGGTATTTGTTTTGTCAAATGTCTCTGTTGAATTAACTTTTATACATAAGGTGAAAAGTAACCAAAAGGCAATTCCATTAATTCATTAGGATCCGCATTAAAATTTAAATTATTTTCAAGATTAGTAGAAGTTGAAGCACAATAAAACTTGATCGGCTTCAAAACATCGCTACAGATTTCCTTGACCTCTAAACTCTTAACCTTTTGAGGGAGAATTGGAGTAAGGGTCATGGTGTTCACATAGTGGTTTATCCGATCAGACATTATCTCGTATTCGCTTTTCTCTGTATCTTCTAAGGATATCTTGTACTGAGGTTTCTTCTATTTTATCATCATTATTTAATCTTCAAAACTTTCTTCATCATCAATGTGTATGGCCAGCCTAGTCCATTCAACAATTAAACTAGTTCTTGCTCGTCTACATCCCCGACCTCGACCTTGGGTGCACAAAGTAAAAGAACCCCCACCAGCTCATTGCAAAGAGTGGTGAAAGATTTTTGAAGTGGAGCTGAATGGCCTTGCCATTGTAATTCTTTTGAATCTTCACTTATATTTATCACAACTTTGCGAGAGAAGACAGTTTTCTTTAGAGGTGCATAGTAGACAGCATCTTCATGAATGCCAACTTCATGAACTGAAAAAGGTTGTAAATCTTCCTTGATGCAATGTTCTTGTCCTTCCTTGAAGTACTTAATGCACTGGTGTAGAGACAACGAAATCATTTTATGTTCGTGAATCCATGGTTGACCCAGTAGAGCCTTGAAAGAGGTCTCGGCATCGATGATATGGAATTTAGCGATTGTTACTAATTCTCCAACCTTCATAAGTAATTTAATCAATGCAAATGCTCATTCTCCTTTTTGGTTGAATCCGCTTAGCATTATTTTATCAGTCTTAAGCTCCTGAGCTTTAATTTCTAAATAGGCTAATGTTCATAGGCTCATCAAGTTGAGTGATGCTCCAGGATCTACTAAAACTCTGGACAGCACAAATCTACCGATGTTAACGGAGATATAGAGTGGACAATTATTTTTGGCGGTACTGAGCAGCAAGTCTTCATCATTGAAGGTCACCCCAGACTATTCTTTCAACGAGCAAACTTCATCAGAGGATGTGTTGGCCAACTGGGCTAAGCAAATCTCTGGGTTAAGCAAAGCTGTAACCAGAGACTCTCTCATCTCATTTGATGGGATTAGAGAGTCATAAATGCTTAATTTAGTCGGCAACTTCTTAAGATGAGCTAGAACATTATAATCCACTTTGTATGATCCTCCAATTTTCTCTTGGTTATGTGGTTCTTCCACTGGTGGAGGTGGAGGTACCTCCTCTCGAGTTATTATTTGCTTTCCTTTATCCATCAGAGGTATTCTCGGGGGGAACACTTTCTCGCTCCTTAAGTTCACTTCTATAATTTCTTCAATTTGAGATGTCATTGTCTAATCTTCCAGTGTTTCTTCTTTGTCCGAAAGATCTAAGTTGATCATGAGTGGTGTACCATGGCGCTTAAGGATTGGTTCCTCACTCCCAGCGTTGTCTCAAGTGGTGTTGTCAATGTATTCTTTGATCTTGTTAATAAGTTCATTAAACTCATGCACAATTTGAGGATCATTTTGAGAATTGAGATCAAATCTAGATTGGTCATAATCAATTACATTATCACTAGAAATAGTTAATACGTAGCCGAAATCATAATCATTATATTCATATGACCTCGGAGGGGCAAAAATATAATCATACAAGGTTAGGGATTCGAGGATTTTCTTCCCCGAATCTAAGACAACTAATCTAGCAGAGGCAGCCCCTATCCTACCCCCCGTGCTATCACTCTTTGTAGTGGTGTTCTTCTTCTTCTTCTTTGATGGTGAAGGATCTTCTGATGAAATTTTCATCTCAGGCTAGGCAGGCTGAACACACTGATCGGAGGCTTATGTTGAAGCATTATGAATTTCGTTTAGTATTTTCTTGGATGAATTGTTCCAAACTATAGTCCACCAATCTTTTCTAGTATATGGGTCAACTAGAGAGATTGGCTCAGTCAAAATCATATTTATAGAACCTTTTTTAGGTTCTTTTAAATATTCTTTCGGGATCGTTATATTCCCTTCTTTAAGGTTCCTCTCAAGCCAATCCTTAAAGATGAAACAATCCTCTATAGTGTGTCCAAGCAATTTGTAATACGGGCAATAATTTAGTTGATCTTTCTTGTTGACCTCTTTGGGTCTCATTGGATCTGGTAATCTGAACTCAGGCTTCTTCATCAAACTTTTAAACATTTTGGGTATGGCTTCATGACCAAAAAAAAATATGTTGAGATTTTCATACCTATTTTACACTGATTTTGATGATATTGCACTTGAAAGAAAGGTATTTTAGATGTTTTATTGTAGGTATGTTGAATTATGGTCATTGGAGCGAAAAGATGCTAAAAGGAGCGAATTTGGAGCGAAAAGGACCAAAATATGAAGATTTGAACTAGGGCTACGACGGCAAGCCCAACGGTGCTGATGACAGATTTTTCCCGAGAGTTCAAAATTAAATATTCCAGAAGGCTGCAACGGTGCCCCTGAGGCCATCGACGGTGAGATTGGCAGTTATCTTAATAGGTGCATTGAATGTGAATGATTTTTTAGCGGATGCTTAGAAAACTCTTGGGAAAATGACTAAATGAAAAATATGTTGAGACTTTCATACCTATTTTATATTATTTTTAATGATATTAGGCTTTAAAGAAAAGTATTTATGATGTTTTGTTGCAGAAATGATGGATTAGGGTCATTGGAGCAAAAATATACAAAAAGGAGCAAATTTGAAGCGAAAAGGACCAAAATTTGAAGATTCGAAGTAGGCCGCCGACGGCGCCCTCGACCCCGCTGACGGCGAGTTTTTCCCAACACTACATGACAAAATTCTTCAGAAGCCCGCCAACG
>NW_018229413.1:0-320 GCF_001263595.1 Phalaenopsis equestris | reverse complement strand
ACACAATCCGACATGTACTTTTTTGACAATATTCTTTACTCGACTTTGCTTAAACATTGTAGCCACATCTGGTCGAATGATCTCCTGTAGAGGACATCACAAATTAAGATGTATGACATAGCCCTTTTTGTAATGTGATGTGTCTCAGACTTGTCCTCTGATAGCTTTCCAGTATGAAAATATTCTATTAATGACTTGCGCCAATCTTCATTGATATCAACAACTGCATTTATCACTTCTTCTTTTTTGAGCAAGTGTAGAGTTTTGAAGTTGATTCGAGACAAGACTTATCTTCCTTGTACTGTGATTTCAATGGAATC
>NW_018229412.1:0-612 GCF_001263595.1 Phalaenopsis equestris | reverse complement strand
ATTTCACAACTTAAATTGATTTTTAAAGATAAATATCACGCTTAACATAGATAAATATCACTCTTAAAACTTAAATGATTTTTAAAAATTAAAATATAACTCAAAAAATTATGAAACTTAATTTTATGAGTTCTTTGTGGTCCGGGTATTTTTTAAAAATAAAATGATATTTAAGATAAAAATTTGATTTTTTAGCCTATTTTAAATATTTAAAATATTTAAAAATTCATAAAAATCACAAAAATAATAAAACTCATGGAAATGTTCTAAATTGTTTCCTAATTCTATAGGAACAATTAGAATATTTTTCATGATTTTCTAGATAAAGATATTTAATTTTAAAGCTTAAAAATAATTTTTAAGGGCTAAGAAATGAGTTTACATTAAAATAATTCCAACAAATCAAAGAAAAATTAGAAAAATATAAAATTTGCTCCTCTGAGATCTCTAGCCTTAAGGAGATTTTTGAAAAATACAAAACTTAATTTTCACCACCTAAAATATTTTATTTTTATTAAACAACCCAGAATTTAAAATAATTCTAATAAATCACAGAAAATTCAACAAACTATGAAATTTGATCCAAAGACTTCTCTGGTCTGGGTCTACCTC
>NW_018229411.1:0-602 GCF_001263595.1 Phalaenopsis equestris | reverse complement strand
ATGATTCTCCTAAAAATACATACTTTAAATGGACACCTAAAAATACATACTTTAAATGGACATGTAATATTTTTAATTCAAGTTCAGGTGATTTAATACTTAAATGAATAAGATTTTTACTATCGTTTTCTAACAAGTCTCACGTTTCAAATTTGCCCTGAATATAATCCAAATCTTCTTCTTTAACTTCATCTTCATTTTCAAAAATTTCTCCTTGCTTAAATTTATGTTCGAATTCTTTCTTAAACTGTGCATTACTTAAATACTCAGCTACTTCTATCCTGAAACATTCATTATCTTTTTCTATTGCAGGATATTTCATAGCTTTTGCTATATTAAATTTTACTTCTTGATCATTAACTCTCATTATTAATTCTCCTTTTTGTACATCTATTACAGCTCTTCTTGTTGCAAGAAATGGTCTCCCTAAAATAATAGGAATTTTTTTATCTTCCTTCATATCCAATACTATAAAGTCTACAGAAAAAATAAATTTATCCACTTTTACTAATACATCCTCTATAACTCCTTTTAGATAAGTTAATGATCAATCAGCTAATTGAAGAGTTACAATAGTAGAGGAAATCTCTCCCAAATTAAAA
>NW_018229410.1:0-2750 GCF_001263595.1 Phalaenopsis equestris | reverse complement strand
AATCTTCATAATACATATCCCAACATGCTTGCAAGGGTTAAAATTATCTCAAAGCCATGTTTCAACCTTCCTATTCAAAGTCTACAATTTCATCTCAAGCTAATAGAGAAAAGAAGAACACTTATATCATGCTATGTTTGCACCATCCTAAGCAATTAATCGAATCTCACCCTTGAAACATGCTCACATTTCATCTTTCACATGCTCTTAAAGTGAATATCTCAAAAATATATGAAGGTAACGTGAACTAGCATGCTGTACCATCCAACAGAGTCGCTCCCATCAAACAGTGTCTTGTTCAAAGGCTCGGCAGAGAGAAAACCGAAAGGAAATAGGGCACTGAGGGTCCATTTGGCACAACTTTATCCTCGCGGTGCGGCGGGAGGCCGCCGAAGAACACTGTTTGGCGGAAACCACCTCAAGGAGATGCTCTCACAGAAATCTCTTATTAAACTCCTCCCACAACCAAAATCTCTACCCCTTTCCTTAGAAAACTTTTCAACAACCCCCAAAATTCCAAGAAACTATGTTTATAGGCAGAGAGGAGAGGAGAAGAAAAAGAAGATCACCCCATCCACCCCGGTACTCGAATCAGGCCAAAGAAGAAAAGGATGCTTTCCTTGCTCACAGAAGGCGAAGCAACCAAAACATCTAGGACCAAGCGGCGAGCCTAGTGGCAGCAAGGAAAGTATCGGGAAGAAGAGAGAGTTTGCCCAGGGAACAAGCTCCCCAGAGTCAAACTACCAAGAAAAGGAAAACCAGAGCTCGGGGAGACTGACACGGCTTCAGGAAGGAGGACCGCGGGCAGAAAATATCGGGCAAGGACGAATGAGAGGTCAACTCTCTCTCGCGTGGAGGGGGAGGAGCTCGGTTGGCTCGAGACCGAGAAAGGGAAATGCCAGGCACGCGAACGAGAGAAGGAAGGGAGGCAGAGCTCGGGTGCGTGAGTTTAGTGATTTAGGGCTTAAAGAGGAAAGGAAAGATTTGGTTTATATAAATTAATATATATATATATATACACTAATTCATATGCGATTTACTCACGCGCGGCGTCGTAACAAAATGAGTGTCCTCCCTAGTCAAAATCGACATTCCGGTCTCGCTGACGCAGTCCGTTTTGTTATCCGGGGTCGCTCGGACGACGTCGTCGACAATCGGGCCAAAAACACATCAAAATTCAAATTTCACAAAATTTCGACCCGTGATCGATCGTTTCAAAAGGTTTATTCGAGTCTTCGACAGGTAACAGTGCAAGCGATGTGAATTGTGGCGATCGGACGTGTCGATTCTCCGAATTGCAAGATTTGTGTGCGCGGGAGGGCGAATTATGGAGAAGGCCACCTTAAGGCTCAAAAGGTCCTATAGGAATTTCTTTTGGGTTTCCTCATGTTGGTTTCACCCTTCTAAGTGCTAGAAGTCGATATCACACATGAGAAACTCCAAAAGGGTACAGAAGTGGGTTGAATTTCTAAAACGAGGCCGGTCCCATTTCTAGATTCTAAGATAGTCAAAGGGAGATCCCTAAGGCTAGATCCTAAACCCTAAGAGGAAAACTAGACCTCACAAAAAATGAGGTCAACAGTAAATTTATGTGATTAAATCAATTTAAAATATAAAAAAAACCTGTACAAATATTGATTATGTTGGATGGATCAGTTAATAATAGGAAGCCACATTTTGGATGTTGCCTTTGTTGGTGAAACCTTCTGACTTGAGAAATTAATAAGAAAGCATTATGAGTAGATCATCTGTTGAAGCAAAAAATATTGGGTCGCAGCTGATTCGGCCTATAAGATGATGTGGGTGAAAAGTCTTTTTGAAGGGTTTGGTTTTATTGTAACTAGCTCATGATTTAAAAAAATGTGCTAATAAATTTGCTTTCTCTATTCTAGCGACCCGACCTTTTATAAGAGGACTAAGCACATTGAACATGACTATCATTTTTTTTTGATGAAGGTCATCACTCCTCTTTATGCTTACCACATTTGGTTAATATATTTATCAATTTGCTTGGACCTCTTCATTTCTCCTAGGCCGGCGCAGCTGCAGCTGAAAAGCTGAGAAGCTGCAGCTGCGCCAAACAGACCCTGAGAAAGGGGGTGGGGGAAGAAGAGTACCTTCTTAATGCAAATGTAAAGCACTTCAACATAAGAAACCACCTCAAGGAGATGCCCTCACAGAAATCTCCTCATTGAACTTCTCTCACAGCCAAAATCTCTACTCTCTTCTTTTGCAAACTTTTTCAACAAACCCCAAAACCCTAAAAGAAATTATGTTTATATGCAGAGAAGGGAGGGGAAGAGAAAGAGGATTACCCCACCACCCATGGTACTCGAATCGAGCCAAAAAGAAAAAGCCGTATTCCCTGCTCACAGAAGACGAAGCAACCGAAACATCCAGGACCAAGTGGCGAGTCTGTGGCAGCGAGGAAAGTATCGGGAATAAGAGAGAGTTTGTCATTCAGGTGTACCAGGGAGCAAGCTTCCCAGAGTCAAACTACCAAGAAAAGGAAAACCACAGCTCAGGGAGACTGGCATGGCTTCGGGAAGGAGGGTCGCAGGCAGAAAGTGTCGGGCAAGGACGAATGAGAAGTCAACTCTCTCTCGCGTGGAGGAGGAGCTCGGTTGGCTCGAGACCGAGAAAGGGAAAGGTCAGACACGCGAACGGGAAAGGGAAGAGAGGTAGAGCTCGGGTGCGTGAGTTTAGATATTTAGAGCTTAAAGAGGAAAGGAAGGATTTGGTTTATATAA
>NW_018229409.1:0-964 GCF_001263595.1 Phalaenopsis equestris | reverse complement strand
CATCTTTACCTTTTGCAGAGTATTTCATTAATTTAGAAATATTAAATATAACTATTTGATCATTGACACACATAGTTAATTCTCCTTTTTATACATCTATCATTGCTCCTCTTCCTGTGGCTAGGAAAGGTCTCCCCAAAATGATAGGTATCTCCTTATCTTTCTTCATATCCAACACAATGAAACCAAAAGGAAACATAAATTGATCCACTTTCACTATGACATCTTCTATAACTCCTTTAGGATAGATTTGATCTGCTAACTGCAGAGCTACAATAGTAGGGGATATTTCTCCTAATCCCAATTATTGAAATATTGATAATGACATAATGTTAATGCTTACTCCTAAATCACATAAAGCTTTCTCATAAAATATGTCTCCTATTACACATGGAATTGTGAAGCTATCAGGATTTTTAAGCTTTTAAGGAAGCTTTTTCTGAATTATAGCACTGCACTCCTCACTAAGTGCAAGAGTCTCGTTATCTTCAAATTTTCTTATTCACTTAAGAATATCCTTCATAAAATTCACATAACTTGGCATTTGTTTTAAGACTTCAGCAAATGGAATATTAATTATAGGCTTCTTAAAAATTTCCATAAATTTTGAAAATTATTTATCCAACCTTTTTTTGTCGGAGCCTCTAAGGAAATGGAGGTGGTGGTTTTTCCAAGTCAACTTTAAGTGGAGAAAGAGGTCTTTCTAAACCTTTTGGAGCGTCCTCTTTTGGTTCTTCAATATGTTATCTCTCTACTTCATTCTCATTTTGAACTCTACCTTCCAATTCTCTTCTGCTTCTAAGTTGAATGACTTTTACCTGCTCTTTTTTCTGGTCTTATGGATTTACTTCTGTATTACTAGGAAGTGTTCCTTGGGATCTATTGCTTAATTTACTTGTTATTCATCCCAATTGACTCTCAATATTTCCAATTGTAGCTACTTGACTTTGTAACTGATTTTCTA
>NW_018229408.1:0-957 GCF_001263595.1 Phalaenopsis equestris | reverse complement strand
GGGCATAACCCTAAACAACTCTTAAGAATCCTTCAGACTATCTCAAGTTCATTTGAACTTATTATGTTGTTGAATAAATAATCCTGATGTTTATTAGGCTCAAACTGCACCCAATTCACTATCTCAATTAACCCATAAGAAAGGAGATAAGCAAGCTTGAGCTTGTAGTGTTTGAGGAAGATTAATTATGGTTCCATTTCCAACTAATCCTCAAGCATCGTTAGATTGAACTTAGCTCACTACAAAGCTCAAAAGACACTAGGGGTAGCTGTGTAATTTTGAAGAAAGAGGTCAAATTAATAATATTTAATTAAAAGATTAACCTATGACTCATCCATTGGTTTGGGGATTCTAGATTGGTGTGTTATTGACTTCCTAACTTAAGTCCCAAACATTTCAATCATTCAAATCAATTTCACCTTCTAATGTCTAACAATTAGGATAATTACGTTTACACCCTTCTTCTTTTAAAAGTGGGGTTAATTGGTTTCTACCTCCTACCCTCATCTCTCAATCACTTTAGGCTATTATTTAATATCAGAATATTTCCCTTTAAGCTCTTAACACATCCTAAATTTTTAGTTAGGTTGAAAGGGTGGAAATTACAATTTTACCCCTAAGACTCCTATCTTCATAAAATTTTTGAATCAATTCACATGAACTTGGAAGTTTGCTAACCTACCTCTCATGAATTAATTGAGATATCTAAGATGGAATCACATTTTTCCTATCTTCATTTTAATTTATATAATTATTTTAATCCAAAAATAGAAATTTCCAAAGTTAAATTTGATCAATCATTGTAACGTTTGTGTCTTTGAGAAAATTATTAGTGGTTCAGCTGGGTTAGAGAAACACTCACACAAAATTTTGAGAATTTTTTAATTATATTTTAATTGTTATAATTATTTGTTTTTTAGGGTTAATTAAATAGAAAATATATTTTATTTTGAAAAA
>NW_018229407.1:0-975 GCF_001263595.1 Phalaenopsis equestris | reverse complement strand
AAATTCATACAAACTACAATAAGTAAATACAACTTATCTTAAATTCCTCCCCAAGTAACTCCTTGAAGTTCCTCTGAATCTCTTCCTTTCTTTACAGCACACAGAATTCTCTTTCAAAGCGGCAAGGAGGAAGAAATATCTCACTTTCCTTCCACTCTTACAATCTCTTGAAGAATTCCTCACAATACCTAACCCTAAATTACACTCCCCTGGACACCCGTAGACCTCTCGACACACTCTGGACACTCTGGACTCTCCATTTTCGGCCTCTAAAATGTTTTTCTTAAAGTTGTGGAAGAGTTTTAAAGAGTTGCCTAAGTGTCCCTTCAAAAATTGTCCACATTCAACGCATCTATTGAGAGAACTGTCGTTCTCGCCGTCGAAAGCCTTCTAAAATATTTAATTCTGGACTCTCGGGAAAAACCCACCGTCGGCGCCCAAGATCACATCTTCATATTTTGGTCCTTTTTGCTCCAAATTCGCTCATTTTTGCATTTTTTTTCTCCAATGACCATAATTCAACATACCTGCAACAAAACATCAAAAATACCTTTCTTTAAAGTGCAATATCATCAAAATCAATTTAAAATAGGTATGAAAATCTCAACATATTTTCCTTTGGTCATGGACGTAGTGCTCTGATCCTGAGAATATAGTTGTATAAAAATTATAAAGTTTATGATTAATAAATTTAAGCAATTAAGGTTGGGATTTACGCAAGTATATGTATCATGATCAAGTAATAAAGGACTTTCTATTTATGCCTTGAATATGGATCCCTCGAGTCTATCTAGTCATCAAGTTTAAGAGTTCTAGTTTTCTATTCATTTCAAGAATGACTATATGTTGTAATATCAAGTCACTTAGAATATTCAAATTATAGGAACTTCATGAGAACACTAATAGTAAAGGTACTATTCCATAAATATAAGTTCAGGAAATTTAGGTTTTCCCTTTAGGTAGGTCCAAGTGAAG
>NW_018229406.1:0-366 GCF_001263595.1 Phalaenopsis equestris | reverse complement strand
GAGTTTAGTAAATTCATTGGACTAAGTGAATCCAACTAAAAGTAATGGTGCCGGAACGAGCGAACCGTAGGATCCTAACTGGTGTCACTCTAATCAACTTTAATATGCCCCATAATATTTAAAGAACTACAACCATAGGGCCTTGTGATTTGACATCATAACTAGACACCCTAGAAAACTTAAACTCATCACAACAAGGAGCTTGGAGCTAGCATGGTGGGTAGCACGACCATCTTCAACAGCAAAACCTGTCTTCCCCAGCTAAACTATTTCCTTCCTTAGAATTAAACAACCAGGCAATAAGATTTTGAGGTTATTTTCTTATACAACCAAAATCCTAACCTCATCTTTCAGCCTTTGTATAGC
>NW_018229405.1:28695-29810 GCF_001263595.1 Phalaenopsis equestris | reverse complement strand
CGCAATAGGGAGAGTTGAAATAGATGTGTAAAAAGCATAATTAATTATCAAGAAGTAAAATTTAATATAGCAAAATCTATGAAATATCCTGCAACAGAAAAAGATAATGAATGTTTTAGGATGAAAGTAGTTGAGTATTTATGTAATGAACAGTTTAAGGAAGAATTCAAAGATAAATTTATGCAAGGAGAAATTTTTAAAAAACAAGATGAAGTTAAAGAAGAAGATTTGGATTATATTCAGGGCAAATTTGAAACGTTAGACTTGTTGGAAAATGATAGTAAAAATCTTATTCCTTCAAGCATTAAACCATCTGAACTTGAATTAAAAATATTACATGCCCATTTAAAGTATGTATTTTTAGGAGAATCATCTACATTTCATGTTATTATATCTTCTAAGTTAACTAAAATTCAGGAAGAAAAGTTAATAGAAATGTTGACAAAGTATAAAAAGGCTTTTAAATGGAATTTTGCTGATATTAAAGGAATTAATCATACAATTTGTATGCACAAAATTTATTAGATGAACAATATGAACCTAAAGCTGATCCTCAGAGATGATTAAACCCGATAATGAAAGAAGTTGTTAAAAAAGAGATTTTAAAATGGTTAGATGCTGGAATTATATATCATATTTCAGATAGTGTTTGGATAAGACAAATTCATTGTATTCCAAAGAAAGCAGGATTGATTGTTGAAGAAAACGAGAAAAATAAATTAATACCAATAAGACAAGTAACTAGTTGACGAATTTGTATTGATTATAGAAAATTAAATATGACCAACAAAAAAGATCACTTTCCTTTGCCCTTTCTAGATAAATTTTGGATAGATTGGCTGGGAACAAATACTATTACTTTTTAGTTGTATAAAAAAAACATCACAAAATTCTAATTGCTCCAGATGATCAAGAGAAAACAATGTTTACAAGCCCATATGAAATATTTGCTTTTCTTAGAATGTCTTTTGGACTGTGCAATGCACCTGCAACATTTCAAAGATGCATGATGTCAATTTTTAGCAATTTTATATAACATGAAATGGAAGTATTTATGGATGATTTTTCTGTATTTGGGACTTCGTTTGAGTTATGCCTTAATAATTTAGAAAAAG
>NW_018229405.1:0-13242 GCF_001263595.1 Phalaenopsis equestris | reverse complement strand
TAGACCCACTTAACCCACCCTAGATGAGCCATGGACTAAAGGTCCCCTAAATCAAGGGATTTGTTTCCTAAATTGCTTAAGCTAAAGATATCTTTACCAAAACCTATCACCAGCCCAAATTAATTGTTGTGACAGATTCGTCTGAGGTTCCCGAGCCACCTAAGCACCTTCCCTGCCAATGCCGGCTAGCCTAGTCGCCAGAGTACCTCAAAATCGAGAGCTACCACACTTAAATCCTCACCCAATTGACCCATCTAAGCTGTCTCACTCCCACTGGCCAATTGAACCGCTTAGCTCACCACCTCAGCAAGCTTTTGCACCCAAAGTCAGGCCCTGAGCTCCCGTCTCTGGCCATGGCTATAAAATGGCCTTTTCACGACCCAAGCTTGGGTGCTGAAATTTTCTCAAGGAGACCCTGCCCAATTGCTCCCACAGTCTCCTTGAGACCTCCTCAGTGCAATCTAATCACTTCCCCGCCCTAATTTCCCTTGTTGGAGCTCAATTTCAGAGCTCAAATCCTTGCCTAAAACAGGACACTCTCCACCACAACTTCACACTGAACCAAAATCAAATTAAACTTGCTCAAACCTTCACCACAGTGAGAGAAGAAGAAGGTCCATCAAAGCCCTCATAGAGAGCCTCTACCCTAGACATTGATCAACACCCAAATTTGGTCTTGATTGAATTTGAGTCTAGAAATTTCACCACAGCAAGAGGTTCAATCCCTAGCCTCCTTAGACCTCCACGAATGTGCCGAGCACCTCTGATTGAAGCTTCCCTTCTCGGAGTTTTTGGATTTAGATGTTCAATCCTGGGCTTGTTACTTTGAAATAGTTTGTACAATGCCTTCATTAATACTAGTCTTAAATTAATTTTGATAATCACATAACATGAAGTACTTATAGCTTTTGCTAAAAATTATTTTTGAAATATATATTCGTTGCTTATTGATTTAACTAACATAATTAAAATTTTTTTGTACGTTTTTGTAGCTCTGTTGTATTTAATAATTCTCTATTTCTAACATCATGTTCATAACAATAATGTTCGGATAATTTAATTTTAAATTCTTCTTTATGAATGGTCTGAATAATAAAACTTTCATATTCTTATTCTTGTTGATCATATTTTAAAAATTTTCTCATTTCTAAAGTCATCATTCTTATTCGTTAAAAAAATTACTAGTAAGCCCAAATAAGTCTAAATTGAAAAACTCTTATATTTTAAACTAATTATTCTAGTAAGTCCAAATAAGTCCATGCTAATTAATTCTACTGTTCTTCTAATTTTTGTAGGTAATTTTGAAAAAGATATTATGGGGTGATTCTCATGAATGCATACATCACAGGCAATATCAAATGTGCAATTAATTTTATGCAACAATCAGATAAAATCTACTCTAGAAATTTTCCTAATTCTATGAAAAAAGGTAATTTTGAAAAAGATATTATGGGGTGATTCTCATGAATGCATACATCACAGGCAGTATCAAATGTGCAATTAATTTTATGCAACAATCAAATAAAATCTACTATAGAAATTTTCCTAATTCTATGAAAAGCCTCTTATTCCAAACCTAAACCTCATGTAACAAAGATTTTGAGCATATTAAATTCCTATTATCTAATTTATCAATGCAAAAAACATGAATTTTGTTGCGTATGTGGTCTATCAAGTATGTTCATTATTGTTAGCATAAGAAAGTCTTTAATACATAATATACTAATAAAGTTTAAATTAAGTATTAATCTAGTAATGGTTGATTACTTTTATTGAATTTTTTTAATTATAGTTACTTTTTTTTCAAAGAATGTTACTAATTATAGCAAGCAATCATTGATTGGTTCTAATGACATTAAATTTGACCCCTCTTCAATCAATTACCTTAAGCATTCAAAATCTAGGTACCACATGTTTTCTCTTGTTCTATTATGAAGGCATTCTCATAAGAAAATCATATTGTTATTTTTAAAATCCAAATATATTTGAGCCCTCAGTTATTTTATGAAGTATTTAGGTTAAATAGTAGTGTGCACGTCTATATTGAATTTGTATTATTTAGTGTCCTAACATATATAAAGTATGAACAATATTGTGCCCTTTGAAAATAGAATCAGATGAAATACAACAATACAAACCACACATGTTAAACAAAATATTGGTATTTGTATTTGATTTTTTTTTTCTTTTTGCTAGTGCTATGCATGATGGAGTTATGTGTATGGTATACGTGATTGCTAAAATGCCTTTTTTTATATGGTTATGTTAATATTTGGATGTGATTTTGTAAGAAAGTTCTAGTATAGTTTTGATATTTATATTTTAATTTTAGTTTGAAGGCAAGCATATAACTAACTTTTTCAAAACTATCACATGCATTTTTACATTTAAGAAAAATATTATTTAATTTTATATTCATTTTATAATGATAATGATTTTTTCATATGTATATATAAACTAGTAATCCATTATTAAATTTTAATAAAAAAAACAAATTCACATATCATTTATGATTTGAAGTCGTGCTCATAATTGATGTGGATAATATTAACCTCCTCCAATAAGATGTTTTACCTTCTTGCTTCTTATCCTTTCCTTTGCTTTTATTTTTTTATCATCCACCAAGTTTTGTTAAATTTCACACGATATGCTTTGACTTCTTATAGTGAATACATATGACACATTCCTTTTTAACCTGCAATAAAACCTCTAGATGTAATTTTATAAATTTTGAATTTTTAACATGTTTAGTGCGACTTTATTAACATTGTTCCTAATTATCATGAGAGCATTGCCAAATCATCCTCCTTTCTTTCACTTCTAGATGAATTTTTCTTTGAATCTTCTACTTAGAGTGCACTTTTATTTGATTATTTTCTTCCATTTCTTATCTAATGACACTATTTAATCCTCTAGATGCTATAATCTAATAATCAACTATTTAAGAACCCAAAAGTTGATTAAGAGTATAAGTAGATATATATTTTTATTTTTTGATGAATACCTTAAGATCATACTCAGTGACTATAACTCAAGAGTTCAAGCCATCTTTGACTTTCTTATTGTTCTCCCTATCTCAATCATTGTCTAAAAATAAAGGTTGTAGTCTCAAGTGTTAGAGAGGGATCCAAATCTAGTACTTGGAGAATTATGTGGGAGTTAACTTAATTCTTTCTTACATCTTAGTATGATTCATTGCCTCAACGTCTAAATTATCTTATATCAAATATTTTTGGATTCAATAATAATGACATGAATAAGGGTAGATGTAAAATATACAAATATATTTTTGATATTATCATAAATTAAAAATTTGATTTTCTTAGAATTCATTCTCTATCTAAAAATGAATGAAACTAGTAAAAAAAAAAGAAGAATTTAAATAGCTGCCAATAACTTACAAAAAGATATAGAAAATTATATAGTAATCCAAATCAAATCCATTTTTGCTAGATTTAAAATTAACCAGCCATACCTAGCTAGAATAAGAGATGGCATCGAACCAGCCCTCACAGCCTTTCTCCGAAGCTATCGCCACTGTGACTGCAGGAAACAAAGAATCAGAAGTAAAATCTATCTGCAAAGCTTCATCGACGACGGACAGGATAGAAGAGCGCAACGAGATCGGAAAAGAAAGAGTGATTCGGGAATGGGAGTGGACTACTACAAGGTCTTGCAGGTCGATAAGAAAGCCAATGATGACGACCTCAAGAAGGCCTACCGGAAGCTAGCCATGAAGTGGCACCCCGATAAGAACCCTCAAAACAAGAAGGAAGCTGAGGCCAAGTTTAAGCAGATCTCCGAGGCCTACGAGGTATTTCTGATCTCTTACCAAGCAACCAACAGATGTCATCATTCATCTTCGGTTGTTGATCCGCCCCATTTCTTGCTTCTCATCAGGTCCTCAGTGATTCCCAAAAGAGGGCGATCTACGACCAGTACGGGGAGGAAGGATTGAAAGGTGAAGTACCGCCGCCGGGGGCCGGCTGCCCTGGTGCTTCTTTTTTCGGCGGCAAAGATGGGCCGGCTACGTTCCGGTTCAATCCGAAGAATGCTGATGATATTTTTGCGGAATTTTTCGGCTTCTCTAGCCCGTTTGGAGGAATGAGCGGCGGTGGAGGGACCGCTGGGATGAGGAGCGGGTCGAGATTTCCCGTAGGGAATGATTTCTTTGGGTCGGAATTTGGTAGGGAAGGGTCCATGAATGCACAGCGTCCGCAGAAGGCTGCGCCCATCGAGAATCGACTGCCGTGCAGTCTTGAGGATTTGTACAAGGGAACCACGAAGAAGATGAAGATTTCGAGGGAGATTGCAGAAATGAGTGGGTACGATAAATTTCATTTATTTTGTTTTGCAGTTATTGGCTAAAGCTTCTTATTGGGGACTGGTTGCTACCATTTCTGTATATGGTAAATTGCTTGTGATATTGGATTTTATTGCTGTTTAGCTCCTCTAGTAAGTATTTTCTTTGCTTATTTGCTATACATTTTTCTTTTTTCTGTTCTTAGTTAACTTCATATTTAAAGTTTTCAGTTCTCATCAGCTGTGCAAGCTTACTATGTTATCGTGACTGAAAGCAACTCAATGCTGGAACTTGTCATGACAGACTTCTTGAGGATATTGACTGCTTGTTTGTCATGCACTAGATGTGTTGATCTGGGTTGGCAACACAAGAACCTGGAAAATGCCTCTTTTAGGTTGATGAACTCTTTGTTTGCAATTGACGTTGTTTAAGAATGCTAGATTCACATTTGTTTCCCTATTTCATGATACTTCACTGGATAAGTCGACAATATTAATTTAATTGCTATTTTTGAATAGAATAAGTGCAAATATTATTTACTTACAATAAATAAATGAAAAAATAAAAATTCCTACAACATTGAACAAGGTTATATGTTATAGTATGCTGTAAGGATAGCTTTAGAAGCATAGTTTGATAGTAGTGGATAAAAAGTTGAAAAAGCAATTAGTTGAGTATAATAGGGTTACTAATATTCGGTTTACTATTATTGTATTTGTCGATGAGGATTCTATAAATGTGGTTAGTGCTTATGCTCCTCATGTTGTATCAAAAGGTATAAAAAAAGGAAAAGATTAATGAACTATTAAAACGCATGCTTGCGATGATATTTATTGGAGGTGATTTAAAGTAACTGATGTGTTTTAATAGGGTGGGCTGTGAAGGGGTTCAAAATGGATATGTAATAATTAATAATGGGAGAAGTTTTACTTGATTTTGCACTAGCCTACAAATTTGCATTGATAAATACATATTTTAAGATCTGAGCACTTAATTAATTACAAAAATCAGGCCAAATAGAGTTGAATTTAGGGAAACAAGAATTTTTCAAGTGATTTTAAAATTCCATGTTGGAGTTTGATTGCACAAAATTGAGTTGTATTTATAGATGTATATCCTTGTATTAATCAAATGATTATAAGAAATAGTTTCGTTAGGATAGGTTAGTGAAATTTGAATTATACGAAATAAGTTGCAAAAAGGGGCAAAAGAGAATTCTATAGTTAATTGAATTATAAAATGGGCTATGATGGGTAGTGTCATTAAAAAGATTATCTTAAAGGCCTTAGGTGAGTGCAAAAGAGATCATACAACAGTAGTGATAGTTGGTGATTGATTTAGGAGATATAAAATGTTATTAAGAAAAAGTGTGCTTTCATTCAGTGTAAAAAACTAAATACTATGACTTGTAATGATTATTTGAAAATTAATATGATTGCAGAGAGCATTGTGAGCAAAGTAAAAGCTATAACTTATAATGATTTATATGATATGTTTAATAAAAAATAAATAAATAATAAAAAAATATAGAAATATATGATAGGTGTAGTACAAAGTAAATAGTAAAAGATCTATATATGATAAGGAAGTAGAGATGGGAGATCTAGGGAGTTTGATTAAGATATTTGCTTCAAGAATGGACATAATTGATCTTTGTTAAAGATGAAGACATTAGGGGTGTCAAGATTGATTCAAAATTGACCAAAGTTTAACTCAACTTTAACTTAAAATGCATGTCAAAATGGGTCGCTTGAGTGTTTGAGTCAGTTAGGTTAAAGATGGGTACTCGTTTATAAATGGGTTTGGTTTGGGTCAACTTATTTGGGTTGTTTTAAATTGAGGTGAGTCCTAAACCCAACCCGTTGACCTGATTTGATACACTTAGAAGACATTAAAGACAAATGAAAATATAATTTACTTCGAGAGTGGACTTAATTGATCTTAGTTAAACATGAAGACATTAGGGGTGTCAATAATTCACTTGACACGACAACCTGAAATGGGCTTGGTTAAAAACAATTTGTGATTGGGTTGACCCGATAAAAGTTTGGGTCTAGTTCGGGTTTAAACTTTAATTTAAATTTTCAAGTCTGGTTAGGGTTGACCTGCAAATTTGAAATTGACCCTCAAACTCAAGTTTGATCCAAACTTGACCCAAATTTAACTCAAATTTAACATAAAATGCATATCTAAACAGGTCCATCAAGTTGTGTTTGAGCCAATCGGGTTGAAGACGAGTCTGGTTCTGGTTAAGATTTTTAACCCGTTTAATAAATTAGTTTGTTTCATGTCAGTCCTGTTTAGGTTGTGTTAAATTTGGGTTTGTAGACAATGCATGAATTGCTTAGATACACTTAGAAGACATTAAGGATGTAGATTTTTAACATGTTGACCCAATTTGATACACGTAGAAGACATTAAGGATGTATGAAAATATAATTTAGAGAAATTATTAAATGTGTTTGGGAAACAAAATAATGAAAATTGATAAAAAAAATCAAGATATAGTTAGCTTAAAAAAATGCATAAAGTTAAAGCTTTAGTTTTAAATTAGATATCTTCTGAGATATGAAGTTTTATGTGGGATAATATAGTAATTCAGTTAAGAAATTATTTTAATGGAATTTTGAGAACTAAATGGTGGCGGAACTGCTCCTTTGGGCAATGGCATTTTGACTAATGTTGCTTTTAGACATGTTCCTTTTGTTTTGGGGTAAATTTGTCAGCTTTATCCTCTTGGAATCCTATTTTAGATGTTAATTTATATTTGTCTTCGTTGGAGAAGTTTTTAACTACAGTTTGTTATTTGTAGGCCATGTAAATAGGCTGTTGAGAACTGTATATACACTATTTTTGAAATTGTTTGGGCTTTTCATGTGGTATAGGGATTTTAAAATTGTGGTTTTTTGTCAATATAATAATGAGTTTGGATTTTAAATTAAAAGCTTAACCATTTAATTTCTTAGATTTAATTTGGACTTTATACTTGAATTGAGCTAATTCTATGCCAACCTTATCATCTATAAATAAATATTCTGAGGTTTGTAATAGAAAAGAGTGGCACTAATACATTTTGCTTTTTTATTTCCGTCTTGTAAATATAAGTTGCATGTGTAATTCTTTCAAATGTGGTGTATGGCTATCTAATTCCAAGGGAAGTCGTCTCCTTGCATCTATTTTGAGGCCTGATTTTTTATTTCAGTATTTTTGTTCCTTTGTTATTTCATATACATAAATTGATATTGAATGGTTCATTGCTTTTGATTTTGATCAAGAAGTGATGTGCCAAAAATACTACTTGTGAAAGTTATATTAAATTTATTCATTGATTTTGTGTTTCTTATATCTCAGTAAATTTCTCATAGTATTTTGATCATTTCTTTATTGGATGGGTTTTAATTCTGGAATTGTCTATTTTCTTTTGAGGAGTGCATATAATGAATTATTTTATGGCTTTAGATCTTTATATTCTTAATTTCTTGTGCATGTATTCATATTATATATCATATTAGTTGCATTAGGAAACCCTAATCGTGACTCATTCTATATTATTAAATGAATGCATCATGTTTTGAGAAAACGTATTTTGGTGCCAATATCTCACAATAAAGTATATGTTCAAGATTGTAATATTATAGAGAAATTAAGCTTATAATTCATGCAACGAAGCCATGGGTTAATGGGGCATAATCCTCAAAGATTTTTTTCAATATTAAAGAATTAATTTAGTTTTGCTTGTGGAAGATATTCTATCAAACAAATTTTTATATCATGACAATAAAAGGAAAAATATAGAGTAGAGAAATAATATTTTGATTGATCTTCAAAAGGCTTATGACTGAATACCTTAAGAATTCATTTTCCGTACATTAAGAAAAGAAGTGTATTAATGATATATTGAAGTTATTAAAGATATACATGCTGGATAACTACTTATTATTAAACGTAATTGTGGAGTTACCTGATAGTTTTCAACTATAAATTTATAATAATGCATTATTAGGGATCATCACTGAGTTCATATCTTTTTTGTGCTGTTATGAAGTTGCTTATAAAGAATATTCAAAGTGCCATGCCTTAGGATATGTTTTTTTCCACAAAATAGTTTGATATGATGATACATTCGTTTAAATGAGTAGGAATTTATAATTATGGAGAAAATTTTTAAATGATAGATGATTTATAAAAGATGGGCATATGATATGCAATTTGACCTAGATTATTTTAATAAATAACATTCAATTTTATTAGAAGATTAGGTGATGTTTATGTGCGATAGTTTGAGTATCTTATATGTATTATATGGAAGATTGGTGGTGAAAATTAATATATATCTTTGAATGTTATGATTGAGTTATTAAAATAAAACACATATTTAGAGTATTATGTGGTAAAAAATATCATTAAGTTGTAGAGGTAAATTTATAAAATTGGAATTTGGCTTAATGTTGATGAATGTACCCGAGTGTCATTAGAAAGTTGTTGATCATTAAGTCCCATGTGATATAAGTGGGAATATTAAGATGGAAGCATGCAAAATTATAAACAATCAATTAAGGAATAATTCTATTAGATGAGTGGTTTTACTGACTTACATTTAAAATATTGCAGTTCAAAATGTATTCATTTTCGTTTGATATGTACAAAAAAAGGCTAAACAACATACTTATTAGATGAGTTGATATGTTTAGTGATGAAGGATTAGGATGGAAAAGTGGTAGAGTTTAAGTTAACATGGATAAAAGTTAAAAAAGATTTCTGAAGTGTTGGTTTAACATTTTAGACAAAGTGCTCAGCAGGCATCGCAGGAATCTATGTAAAAATGAGCATTCGTACAACCAATTACAAATAACTATGGTAAGGCTAATGATGATGATGATGATCACTATTCTTGATAAATAAATAATTTATTTGGATTGTATTGTTTAGCATGTAGAATTACTCATTAATTAAAAATGTTTTTTTTTCTGTTATAGGATGAAAGGCTAAATTTAACTATCAGCTATTACATAAGTGCTCACTAAACATGCCTAAACCAGGAAAGAATAAATTTTTTGACAAAATGCTAATATTAGATAAAGGCCAAGAGAATGCCCCACGCTTATATATATATATTTTAATGGATTTTTTTGTCTGTTCATTTGAATGCGTTGAATCTTGCTTGTTAGTTGTTGTGTTTCTATTGTTAATGACAGCCATAACAAAACATTGATGTAATTCTAGAAAGGGGCATTTACATACTTACCTCTCAATTCTTATGTAATTACATATCTAACGCTTAAACTTTACTTTTACTTTTTACAAATTACTTTTTACATTTATACCACCCAAATATTTCATACCCATCAAAATTCCACTATTTTAACTTTTAAAAAGTCATGCACCTTTTCATGCTAAGGTGGCATATATTTAAAAGTTGAAGTTTAGGTGTTTGATATGTAAATACACAAGAATTGAGTGGTATCATTGCATGTAAATCTTCATTTTAGAAATTGATTAGCTGCGGTTCTATAAGTCGGAGGAGCATCCCTCTCTCTCCCTCTCTCTCTCTCTATGTATCTGTGTCTGTGTGTGTTCTAATTGGATGTTTTTAGTAGACAATGCATGAACTTCTTAGATACACTTAGAAGACATTAAGGATGTAGATTTTTAACCTGTTGACCCAATTTGATGTAATTCTAGAAAGGGGCAGTTACATACTTACCTCTCAATTCTTATGTATTTACATATCTTATGTATTTACATATCTAACGTATCTAACGCTTAAACTTTACTTTTTATATTTATACCACCCAAATATTTCATACCCATCAAAATACCACTATTTTAACTTTTAAAAAGTCACACACCTTTTCATGCACTGGTTTCATGCATAGTTAAGGTGGCATATATGTAAAAGTTCAAGTTTAGGTGTTTGATATGTAAATACATAAGAATTGAGTGGTATCATTGCATGTAAATTTTCATTTTAGAAATTGATTAGCTGTGGTTCTATAAGTCGGAGGAGTCTCTCTCTCCTCCTCTGTATTTGTGTGTGTGTGTTCCAATTGGATGTTTTTAGTCTACATTTTGATGAGCTCTGCTTGCTTCAATTGATACATTTTCATGAACAACAAAATGCAATGAAGGAGAGGATAACCTATAGACAGTTAAGATGGTCCTACTCTTTGCATGAACAACATACAATGTTGCCTTGAAGGGTTTGAAAGAAGGAAGGTACTCATTAGCTTAGATGATGTTGAGAATGGTGCGTTATATGGTAATAGATGATGAAAATTTCTTTACTATTGGAAGCATAAGAGAATTTTTGTAAGCAAGAATTGTATATAGATTGACAATGTATTAGTATGTGTACCGGTCTTTGACAAAGTAGTGATTGGAAAAGAGGTCAATATAGGTTGGTGGACTTGTTTTGATTTTTGACCCAAAGTGCAAAATAGACTTTTGGTCTGCTCTGGATTGTTTTCCCTTTTTGGTTAGAGGACATAGAATGTTCAACCGGTCGCCAAGCCTAGTCCCAAAAAGGTCCAACCTAGAAACTTAATCCATATTTATTGGGCTGAGGTAAAGAATACTGTGTTTGTTCTATAACGCCAACCCTTTTTTCAAAAGGTTGCCTGCTCTGGCCAAATTTATTGGATCTTCCTGGTTCTTAGCTTTATTTTGAACTTAATTTTGTATGGAAACTAGTCACGAAAACCTAGTGCATAATCTGTTGCAAAACAAGTTGTATTCGAGTGGAAGACTATTTAGGGTCTGTTTGGGGCAACTGCAGCTTATTGACAAGCTGCTCATAAGCAGCTGATCCAGATAAGCTGCTGATCAGCAGCTGATCCGAATACTTTAGTTGACTGTTTGTTTTGTGTTGTTGAAAAATAGCTATTTTGCAGCTTATTGTGGATAAATGACCATTCTGCTTCTAAAGACTTGCAAGAATTCTTCGCATGATGTATGGAATGATTATAAAGTTTGAATATAACATAATTAAACAGGCGATTCTTCAACCAAAAATGATTAAAACAGAGAAAAAAAGGCTCCCAATGAACATTAGGGATCAGACTGACGTGCAAATTCACAATTTATCTTAGCAAAGCCACGTTAAACCAGTAGCATCTGATAAATTCATTTAAAGTCATCATCTCTCAATTCCCAATCACTGCAAAATATGCCACAAAATAGAAATAAAATGGCAGAGCTGAACAGATTCAAAACATATTAAACAAGAATAACCAAAACATAAGCAAAAGATTAAAAAAAAATCGCAAAAACCATATAAGTCGCAATTGCAGTAAAAAATATAAAAAGAAAAAAAGAAGAAGAAAATCAATCGAAAAGAGAAGAGAATGAAAAAGTTATTACCCCCGAACCATTCTAGTTCAAGCTAGATTTCTCTTTCTTTTCAGATTTCAATTTTCAGCAATGGTAAGGATCGATGTTTATGAAGATCTGAAGAAGACGACGGGCATAGGCTTCGTCTGGCGCTTCCATGTTGGGACTGCTAGGGTTAGGAGAAGAAGACGCTGTAGTTTTGGTCGAATGGAAACGTCGGGCGTGGGTGATGATGGAGATGGGAGGGCTCGGCTTCGAACTGAGACCGAGCATCGACGCGAGAGATGTGAGGTCAAGGACAGCTGGGTAAAACAATCCAGAACGAACAGAGGCCGCGGGGTCGATCTCGCGGCCACGTTTATTAAGAAATCAAATACACAGTTCTCAAAAACGCAGTTTAAACGTGTGAATCAAATAGGATGGCAACGTTTTGAAAACGTCACACACAGTTATAAGCTGCCCCAAACGGGGTCTTAGTGTTGCATATGACAATCATAAATGGTAGGTGAAGAAATTTTTATGCAATGCTAAGTTGGAATTAAGATCCTTTAGGTGTCTATTAGTATTGTCTATTAGTATTGAAAGTGAAATCAGAGATTTAACCTATGTTTGTTGGTATATAGATTGGCATGCCTTTGTGCATTTATGTGCATCTGCTTGATTGGACTATTTTTTTTTTTTATCATACACATCATCCATGCTAGTGCACTTGAATGTCTGCTGCTAAATTAATTTACATAATATGATCTGATGATGTACTTTGTGAATGTGATGCCGGTGGTGTCGTTGATCGGCTTTGGTCATGTGGTGCCAAATTCCTCGTACACAAAGACAAGCTAGGCTACTGTCTAGGTTGACTCTTTTTAATGTATCAACAAACCTTATGCATATGTTTTAATGGTTCATTGCTTCGTATTTTTATTTTGATTGGCGTTGGGTGAAAGCCATTCCTTTGTTAATATATTGACATGAAATTTCATTCGATCTATTGTTGTTATGTTTAAAAAATAAGAACATGAATGGTTTTGGCATTAATTTCATTGCAACCGGGCAATGAGCCTTTCAATATCAGTCAGTAGTCTTGGTTTTGAAATCAATTCAGCACTAGAAATGGATACATCATCAAATTGTCAAGTTTTTATAAGGCATTTATAAGGCACCTATTATCTTTGGTTATGATCCATTGATACCAGATTTTAAGGGATTACAAACAACAACACTTGCAATAAGAAAACACGGTACAAACACAAAGCAAAGGAGTGGATCGGGGTGGTGGTGCTGCAGTTGTTTGTGGGGTGGAGGGAGATGACAGCAAGAAGGTTAGGAGGGGCTGTACGGGTTCAGACTGCAACGGGGAAGAAAAGAGGGAGAGCTGCGGTTGGACTGCATAGGGTTGGATTGGAGTGGGGGAAGGAAAGGGCGAAGGCTGCTGTTGGGCTGTAGTGGGGAAGGAATTGGGGAAGGGATTGCTGTTGGGCTGCAGTTGGCTGACAGCGGAGAGAAGGTGAGTGCAGGAGAAAGAGGTGAAGTGACAGCAGGTGGAGGCCCCTAGATGGCCTTACGGTAACAACAGGAAGGGGGAGAGGTTCATGGCTACACAGGTAATGCAG
>NW_018229404.1:0-1012 GCF_001263595.1 Phalaenopsis equestris | reverse complement strand
TTTCTACCTTAAATCAGTTCGATACTTCTGATTTAGACTTTTCCCAAATTGATCAGACAATTTTCACTTTGAATTAGTTCGATATTTCTGATTCACATTCTCCAAGAGTTGATCTAATAATTTCAATTCTTACTTTAAGATCAGTCCTACACTTCTGATTTCTTCTATTGAAAGTCAATTCCAAATATCTGACCCTCCTTTGATATCAATATTCGTATCTTGAATCATCACTTTGAGGTTAACCCTTACATGTTGATCCCTATTAAAAATCCCCAGCGGAAACAAATAGCATACACAAATTCAAACTTCTTTCTAAGTCTGATGACTTAGAAATCTATATTAGTCGTGTTGATCTCGTCGGTCAACACCAATACGTGCGGTGTGCTTGCCCAGCACACCCCACCTATTGGGGGTCCATTTGTTGACCTTACTTTTGGTTGAGGTCTAGAAACTTCGTTAGTAGCCTAGGTCTAGCCATAGGACTTTCCTATTGACAAATCTTAGAAAACTAGAAAAGGTACCCTCACTATTAGAAACTCAAAACTCTTTTGTCTTTACTCAACTTGAAGTTACACATATTTGTCATAACCTACAATACTTAGTAGGTAAGATCATTATGAGGGAACTCAAGGAGAGTTCCTATAGGACTACTTGGTCGTAGGATTGACCCTGGGTGTTCAGTTGGAGCTAAGGTACACTATACCCTTACCATATCTTCACAATACTCTCACAATACCTTGGCTAAGATCAAAACATGATAGCCCAAAATGGAGATTTCATTGATCCATGGTTCATTTAAAATGAATATTTATCCAATTCTACTTGAAATGCTCCTCTTGGGTCTTTTGCCCTAGACACCTCCAAATTACCTAACTGCCCTTGGGACCCAAATTTGGCCAAAATTCCCAAAATTTTGCCAAAATACCTAAAATTGATCAAAACTTATTGCAAACACTTTGACTACATCCAAATTTGCTAAAATTGACAAAAATGGCCAAATTCCCAAAATGCC